>NW_022287434.1:0-2264 GCF_004355925.1 Anarrhichthys ocellatus | reverse complement strand
TGTGTGTGTGTGTGTGTGTGTGTGTGTGTGTGTGTGTGTGTGTGTTTTTATGAGGGTGTGATAGAGTGTGTTTATGCGAGAGAGCGTGCGGTCAGCGTCACTTGGGTGGCAGTTAGCTGTGATGACTCCAGTGGTGCTGACGGTTGCGTCATACTAAACCAACCGCGCAGGCCGGACTTGGTGCCTGATAGCAAACAGTAATTTGCCTCACACTGCTCTGCTGCGGTCCCGTTTCTCAGTCATATCAGGTACAAATGTATTTGCAACCATATACAAAAACATGAATGCTTCTCTTAAAAGTGGGCAGTGAAGCTGTTGCTGTGAGGGGTGAGTTTATATCTATTGTCTGTCGGTCCCGGGGGACTGTTGTTTAGTGTTTGTGCGGCAACAAAAGTAAACTTGGCTTTCGTATTTGCTTTTTAAGAGGCACAGTTCTACTTTGCAGTGTTGCGTGATTTAAATCAGGACAATTTGTCTTTGTTGCAAAGAGAATAACCAACATAGACGGTAATGTTTACTGTGGGGGCATACGAGTGTAGTACATCTGTTGTTATTAATCATAACGGGGTCAGATCACTTAGTTATAGTTGTGTACGCTGTAATTATTAACAGTACAAATTATCGAAGTTCCATAGAAAATGCAATTTAGAAAGAGATAAGCCTGAAGCCATGAAAAAACATTGTCAAGTCTTATCTTGTTCAGTCAAGTACATTGTTTACTTATTATATTGCATTTCTTTTAAGAAAAGGTATACCACTATGAAGTAAATGTTTCTTGCTAGATCTTTTGTCATTGAATTTCCACACCCTTGCTATGAATCCAAAGACAGTTTGTCCTTTATTTCTACTTTAAAAAAACAAATTTATGTTCAAGTACCTTTGTTCCAGCAAAATAACCAATTCCAGTACCCTGTGCTTTTATGGCACGTCTCTTAAGTTTCTTTTCACATTACCGCCACTTAACGTCATTCAGTGGATAAGCAGGCAGCAGGAATGTGTATCTTTATATGCGTCGTCGTAGACGAGATACGAACAAGGATTCAGACAAATTGGGGACCCTCTTATCGAAACATTGCTCCATAGCAGTTACGCTCTTTAATTAGAGAAGATTCGGTGGTAAACCATGACAAGGACTTTGTACTTCCTAACAATTTAACTGTTGAGTTACTAGCTGCATATACTCATTTTCTACCATTTCCAGCTGCTAAAAAAAGAAAACCAGTAATAAAGATTGGTCACCATGTTGCTGATTTTTTTGCTTGTCTCAGCTCCCCAGGCAGAATATTTCCACACACCTCGGTCACTTTCGGTCCTGATCTGTGATCGCAGGGTGGCCTTTAGGAGCTTCAAGGCTCCGGATCGACTAGAGCGGACAAACGCCAGCGTGTGTCAGGCTTCTACTTTGCTGCCTTGTTGAGCTGTCAGGTTTATTGTGATGTTTCCTTTCATGGCTTTCACACCGAAAAGCTTTTCAACTTGAAACTCCACTGGCTTGAAGGATATTGTAAAGCCAGTCCATCACCTTCAAGAGGAACGCGTTTTTGTTCTGGCTGCGGGCGTCAAGAGAAAAGAGTTAGTGAAGGTAGAGACGCATGCTGCGTCCTCACCGCATGCACACACCCACACATATCCTACGAGGCACTACTTGGAATTAATATCATCTCCCTCGCCTGTGTTTTTGTTTCTCTTGTTATTGCTTGTCTTTGTTGTTTCCATCATTTGTGCAGTTTAACTAAACTCTAAACCTAACCCGTTCTGACGGTGCCCTTAAGCTTTTGAAGTCTCCATAACTACCTTGTTCTGTACCCCCCCCTCGTATATTTAGTTTGGTTTGTTGTGATTTCTGCAGCCACTAATTAGCCCGTGTCCTGCAGATGGTTTATTGGCTGATGCGAGCCTGAAGCCGGCCTTTCGGTGGCCCCGACCAGAGGAAAGGTCAGCTAGAGAGTGGGATAATAATGCAGCTGAGTAATACCCATGGCATGTGAGGTCCAGGCATGAGTGAATGAAGCCCCAAACGTGGCTGTGCATCTTAATGACGCCGCGTTAATAACGGCAGAGAAGATGAACTCGTTTAAACACATTGGCAACGCTGGCACACACAGCCGCCGCCTAATACAGACCACCGCCTGGTGTGTAGAATTAGCACGCACGCTGTCAAATGCACTTTCACACAAGCCAACACACATGTGCATGCACATGCACACACTATACTGTACATTCAGGCACACACACACACACACACACACACACACACACACACA
>NW_022287433.1:1206-2265 GCF_004355925.1 Anarrhichthys ocellatus | reverse complement strand
GTGTGTGTGTGTGTGTGTGTGTGTGTGTGTGTGTGGTGTGTGTGTGTGTGTGTGGTTTATCCGGACTGCAGCTGCATGCCAGTGATGCTCTGGCGTTTGTAGACGTGGCTCCCGAAATGAATTCATTATGCGTGTTGCGGTCGGTGCGTTACGCGGCACGAGTGTTTGTGTTTGGTACTTATCGTGATCGTGCGTGTTGTGCACGCGGCTTTTTCTTTTGTTGAGGTGAGGGGTAACGTGAGGTGATATACACATTTGGCACCAACTCGAGAGGTGTCAGATATCCGGTTACCAAACATGAGATCTGTTCAGTAATAGATCCATAAAAAACAGATTTAAGGACCCGGGGATCTTAATGTCTGATGTTGTATCACTTTCACTACATTTAGCAGATATTGTTCGTGCACGGAGAGTGACGGACAAACTGAGGTTAATGTGTCATGTGTGATTGCATTATATCAGTGCAAACTATTCAATAGTTGGTGTTTCATGAAGGTAGTGAGAAGTATAACATTTCAGTGTGTACACGCTTAGTGTTCCTCTGCACACATATGAAGAGTCTTGACGCATGCGGTCGACAGGTGTTTGAGTGAAGCAACATTAACTTTCAGTTAAATAAGGTCAGAAAAGTTGAACTGCTAACCTACCGATAGAGTTCAGACTCGGCTGGAATTGTTCTTCTCTTTGAACTGGACACGGGACTCCGAGATGCTGCTTCTTCAGTGTTTTATATTGGTGGTCTGTGGGGGAAAACAATGCTTTTGGTCTGTAAAGTATTTATTATATTAGATTTTGTTTTATTTTTGCAGGACAGTGGTTGCAGAAAGGTTAAGTTTGTCAAAGTATTCCAGCTTTCTAAATGCACCTGGTGTAGAATGCATGAAGCATTTAATATATATATATATAATATATATACGTATATTCACCAACAACAGAGCTGCTCAGAAGTTACATTTTGCACTCGTTGCTCCTCCATCAGGGCCCCCCGGGGGGGGGGGGGGGGGGGGGGGGGGGGGGTATTTTTTTGAGAGAAAGAAAAAGGGTGGGGGGGTGGGGTCA
>NW_022287433.1:0-1106 GCF_004355925.1 Anarrhichthys ocellatus | reverse complement strand
GGGGGGGGGACTACTTTGTTTGAAAGAGTAAAAGATGGTGGTTTGGGATCAAATAAGCAGGAAGTCACATAACATTAAAAGTCAGCGTTAACATTTGTTGTCACACGAGACGAGACGTTCACCCCGGAGACCGCTGTTCTTGTGTTTTTAGACCCATCTGTCCGCCCCGACCTCGTCCCTAAGACGACTTTGTCGCTGTATGTACTGCATCCCTTCACATCGCTCAAGATTACAAAGGAATTGTGGCGCATTACTTCAGGAATACTGTGTGAGGATAAACAACCCACTGGTGGAAACATTGGTGAGCAGTATGTGGGATTGATGGAAATCCCTAAAATCTTCTTTGTTTTTCGTGTCGCTGCAGTGAATCTACAGTAAAAAGTTCTCCAACAAAAAAAGTAGAAACACAAGTTACGTTTTCCACACGGTGTAGTCGTTCTGCAACAAACATTGAGTTCTTTTTACTGTGTGACACATGCTGCAGTTTATTCTGTGAAGTTTTGTAAAGTTGGAGTTGAAGCGTCGTCGTTGCAGATAATCAGTAAAATAATAGAACTTGTTGCGTAAGTGAGTAGAAACATTCAGATCATAACGGTTATGATTATATTTCACTATCAGTAGCTCGACAAAAACGCTGTTTATTTTTCTCACATGCTCCATCCATCGCCGTGGAACCCTCTGACAATCTCTCATCTTTCATCCCCCTGTTTATTCTCTCTCTCATCAGACCTTTTGTTGTCGTTGCTCTTCTCCGTCTCGCTTTTCAGACGACTTTGTGTTACTCGTGTGGATGTCAGAGGCTGAGGATGGATGGAGACTGATGAGTGGGAGGAAGAGAGGTAGAAAGAGGGAATCTGGGATAAACTGTCGCCTGCAGAGACTGAAAGAGGAAAACGATGGCGGACACAGAACAGACAGAGAGGATTTATCGGACCATTGTTTTTGTTGTAGCGCAGCTGTTTTCTATCAATAAACTCTGACGAATATTTTTTCATGAAGAGTTGGTGAAACCCAAAACAGAGATAAAAGGAAAGAATAAGAGATTTAGTAAATAGACAAATATATAATACATAAAAACTTTGGATGCAGTTTCTCATCTTCTGCCC
>NW_022287432.1:0-2265 GCF_004355925.1 Anarrhichthys ocellatus | reverse complement strand
TTGCTTCTGCACATCGCTTAAGAACAACAGGCAGTTATACCAAACGTTACTTTGTGCAGCACATTAAAATCTAACTAATCCAGTCTCTACAACCTCGCTTAGTTGTGCATAAATCTATTTTATAACTCGGGTAGAGATCTCAGACACAGCTGGAATATGTTTCTGTTCTAAAGAAGCTCACCAGGTCAGTCGTGCAGCGCTGCAGTCTGTCACAGTTCCCCTCTAACTGGCTCCAAACACCACCGACATTTGCATCGTCCGTTTTACTTCAGAAGGGAAATAACATGCAAACACAAAGCCGGCCTTCGTGTTCATGACGCAGAGGAAACACCAGCAGGGATCACCTGAAGCTCTCAGCACCGCCGCAAACAAAAGAGCTTCACCTCTGCCGCTGGTCTGTACCACCGCCGGCCCTCTGACCTCATGTTTCACCACGAGTCTAAAGAAACACTACAATCACCTCCATCTGCACAGCCGATAGATTTATTAACGTTTCATCAGGTTCACATGAACCGGGTCAGAAGACAACCAAGCTGATCATCTGTCAACATGGAGCACAATTAAATCTGATGCAGAATGTTTTTAGGAAAACAGTTGTCTGTATATTTTATATAAATATGGTCTGTACTGTCAGACAATATAATGGTGAATCAATAACTTCTTTTAATACATCAACATGAAGGTGCATCCTCACCTGGAACCCTGATTATAGATTTGCCAAATTAAAGCCACACGTACTTCTGTTCCATCCTATAGTGATCAAGACGACTACTTCCTGTCACACCTCAACCAGGAGAAACCACTGAAGACATGAGGTTGTATTATCGGGTCAGAGTGGTATTCTATGGAAGCCCACTCACACCAGCAAAAACCAGATGTTTCAGCAACATCGGTTTTATTCTTCCAGAGCTGCTTCTTCATTAAAATCCTCTCAAGGCTGCGTTTGCTGAGTACAATCATGTGAAGTATTTCATGTGTTGTAAAGCCACGTTTAAAGTCTTCAATGTACTCTATATGTCAAATGTAGAGTAACCTATGTAGAGCTGCTTCCATCACTGTTGTGTTTAAGTATCTTAGACTTTCCATCTCACAATTATGACTATGACTGGTTATCAAGTCTAACTTTTCATCTTATTTTGGGCTCCCATAGTATTCAGAGTACTAAAGGCTGCTCATAGGAGGTCCTGTGTGGTATCAAGTCTTCCATCATGTAAACAACATCTAACCAGCTCAACATCTGACATCAGCTGATGTCCTGTTAGTTCCTGGTTCTCGTCATATTACATCAATTAACCATGAAAGTGAAGCACAACCTGAGTATGTAGTGACCAGTGTTGACCCTTAAAACACAAACTAGTGTCACAGCTCAGGCCTGCTGCACACATGCACGAGTTTATTTAGCAGCAGTGTAACTGATTCAATGCATTACAACTTTCAAATCATCCTTCTAACAGGAGGTGTGTGTGTTTTTAAAGCAGGATTTATTTAATCTTGCGAAATTACAAAAGAAAAAAGTTATCTGGGGGGGTTCCAAACTCCATCAGGCAATTTACACGTTATTGGTAATATATATATACACACACATAGAATTATTTTAAAAACACTCAGAAATAAATTCAGTATGAATATCGTCTGAAATCGGCTCACAAAGAAACTCGTATTTTGGTCAAAATGACCGATTATTGACGTGTGATTGAGGCAACAGGAAACAGTTCTACTGCCTACATTTACTTTTGATTGTGTTTTAGTCGAAGTTAAACTTTGTGTTGTTGGTAATCACGTGAGCCGAATTTACCTTAAGATCCTTGATTTATAAAACGTAAAATAAATAACCGATAGCGGCACGCGCCTGTCTTTATAGACGCATATAAAACTTAAGAGTAGAATCTATGAATGAAGCTTGGTGCGCAAGTAGAAAACCGCCGCTCTTACCGTCTACAATCACCGGTAACCGATGTCCTCTGTCGTCCCACGCTGCTGCATCATCAGGCCGGTGGTTCTCACACAGACTGCCCGAGTTTAGTGGCTGTGTCTCGGCCTCAACTTCTCTCTTTGCCCTCCGCCCGCCTGATAGTTTGACGCGTTTGAACAGCTGAGCAACGAAACGAGGAAACGGAATAATCAAATCACCTGCTGGCCTGTTACCTTCCTGGATGCGATGGAAGATTAACACACCTGAGGAAGGTGATGCTGATTAACGGGGAGCAGGAAGACAAGGCTCCACTGAAGCCGGTATATATTTATATTATAAATAAATACAATTAT
>NW_022287431.1:0-2277 GCF_004355925.1 Anarrhichthys ocellatus | reverse complement strand
ACTCTACTTCTCTCTTGATTTATTACCTCAGTAAACATTGTAAACATTCGGATGAGGTTTTACTCTCTAAATCAGAGCATTTCTGCCTCTGATATGTTAAGTTATAATATGCGTGTGTGTACATACCTGTACAATAGTGCTGGGTATTGGTTGTGTGTCCTCTTCTGTTATGGCCACAAAACTGAACCCTCTGAACAGCTGATGGGCGTTGGCACTGAGAGGAACCCCCGGAGAGTCTGAGACACAAACATAGAAAATAGCTGCTGAACCTCACTGCTCAAAGAATAAATTGTTTTCAGGATGTAGTTCAGCTCAGTGGCGTGTGAAGTGAGGAGGAGGAGGAGGAGGAGGAGGAGGAGGAGGAGGAGGAGGTGACAGTCTGCACCTCTGGGTGTTTTCGCTGTGAACTCTGGATCAAAATAGAAAGTGTCGTCAGGTCGTCCTGCAGCCGGTTTGAAGGGAGGAGGAAGCTCTCTGCGGAAGAGTTTCTACATGGAAGAGGAAGAGTGGGACACACAGTCAAAGACAAAACAATGAGAGTGATGTTAATATTTAAACCATGGAATAAAACTGTTGAGCATATTAGTTACTGTGAGGAACTTTAACTTAGTGTTGGTTCTGTCGCCCCCTGTGGACTAAAGCTGTCGTGTCTCTGAGCACCAGTCTCTTGAGTAAACCTGTCATTCTACTGCAGCAGGTCTGACAGTCTGCTCCTCTCAGTCCTGGTTCTGGTTCTCCCGTGCCTCCCTTCCCTCCAGCAGGTCCAGCAATACGTCCTGGGTCTGGGTCTGTCCACGGTGGACCGGTCTCTGCTGGAGTCTGAGCTGAAGGAGGTTCTGGTGAACCTGCATGATTTCATCTGGTTTCACCAGAATCTGACCCGGTGGCTCCGATGACGAGCATCAAGAATAACTCTATAGAAACAGACCATCTTCTCTCTGATGGTCTCTTTACTGATGGAGGTCTGATAGAGGATCAGGACTACACTGAGACTGGTTCATATAGAGGATCAGGACTACACTGAGACTGGTTCAGGACCAGTTAAAGTTCCTCACAGTAACTTTTTAATAAAGTTTATATAAAGGAGACACTGACGTTCCAGTCGATGGTGCTGAAGAACTGATGCCTCTTGATCTCCTCCACGCTGTCTGGTCCGGCTCCTGCAAACAAACAAACAGCTGTCAGTCCAGTATTTATCCAACAAACAAACAAACAAACAAACAAACAGCTGTCAGTCCAGTATTTATCCAACAAACAAACAAACAAACAAACAAACAGGAGGAAACGGAGCGTTTGTTGGGGACTATCTTCAGCGGCGGACTAATCCACATTTGGTGCTGTAGTGAGTATTTGAGTGTGTGTTCATGGTGGAGCTCTGTGGCACAAAGGAAGAAGATATATCAGTAATATATCTTCTTCCTTTGTGACGAGTAACGAGTATAGTGTGTAATAATTACACACTATACTCGTTACTCAATGATGATTGTGAGTCTCTATTTGGAGATTGGCTCCTCCTCCTCTGACGCATACTGTCAACTAGTTCAGATTTCCTGTTATTGATCCTATCAGGAATCTGCTGCATGTACGTCGATTTGTGGATTCATGTACAGTTTATCTGAACGACCAGACTGCAGATGCAGAATACCTGGGCATGCATGCATTTTAAATTGTTTGTATGTTCTGTTCTTACCTAATCTGTTGGAAGGGTTGCGTTTGAAGAGGTTCCTGAGGAGACTCTGAGCTTCTGAACTCAAGAACTGTGGCATTCCCAGCTTGGCCCTGTGGAACACACACAAACAAGAGGAACTGCAGTGAGCTGCAGCTCTTGTGCTCTTAAACCGTCCATATTGTGTTTCCAAACTGAAAGTATGTGAAAGACGAGCCGACGGCACAGGAAGCACAGTCAGCGCTCTGCAGAGAGTCTGCTCAGCACTTTTCATTCAGAGGGAAACAGAGACGACGGAGGAAGCAGGACGGGTTAATATTTCTCTCTCTCTGCTCGTCTTCCTCTTCCTCTTCCTCCTGAGTGCTGCACTTTATCTCCTCTAATATGGACCCCTGTGGGGGGAGGAGGGGAGCCTCTTCTCGGCCGTGATGAGGCGGTGATTGGATACGAGCGATCTGACGGTGTAAAGTTTCTTACTTGAGGATCATGGTCATCGTCTCTTTCCGGTCTTTGCCCTGAAACGGCAGCGTTCCCGTCAGCATCTCGAACTGAGAGACAGAACAACAACAAACAGGTCAACGCGTTGCACAACAAACAGCAACAAACAGGTC
>NW_022287430.1:0-2266 GCF_004355925.1 Anarrhichthys ocellatus | reverse complement strand
AAACATTTAAATAAAAATAAATCATGATTCAATTTGTATTCAAAGTTGTTACACGTGCTCAAATAATACACACTGTCTATTCTCACACACACAAACACGTAGAGCTTGACCCAATAGAGGCCGATACTTATATTGATTTTATATATATTTCTTGACACAATCCATAACATTTACTTTTTTGATAAGTGTGTCTCTAGTCGTGGTTAAATCACTGCTGAACCCAACATTTCCTGATTTTATAAATAACTAAATATTTATATTATTTTGGATAACATATAGGAAATGAAACCTGTTTATCCACCACTTAAAAGCCACTCCTTTGACCCGAATGTATCCGATCACCATCCGATCAGGCAGGTCGCACTGAAGTGTGGTCACACAGATGTGGACACAGCTAATTCCGATCTGGCAGATCCAATCCCAAAAGTGTAACCATGACATCTTTCTTTGGTTTTCTCTGTCTTGTTAATGTAGAAAAACACAGCACTATGACTGGCCGTTCAAGGAAAACACAAACAAAAACACAAACAAATTTCTTTACTGACCCTCACTGACAGTTATGGTTTGAAAGAATAAACCAACACAAATGTTGGTGTGAATATACAGCATTTCAGCAACGTTCTAACATCCTGCTGCGGCTTCAAACTACAGTCGAACTTTCTTCTTGTTGGAAATGAAGAGAAGCAGTTTGCATCCTGTTCAAACTTGTTTACCTCAACATTTGCATAATACATGGACAGAAAGGTGTGTCAGTATGTTAAATAATACATGCCATTATATATATTTTAGGAGCCAATCTAAGTGAAACTGTTATGCAACCTCTGAGCCGCCACCTCTCCAGCTACCAGTCCACACTCTGTACTTGGTCCGAGTTGACTTGGATTAGAAACCGTACGGTTCAAGTCCAGCTACTTCAGCCCCCGGGCAAAAGGGCAGTTTACTAAGTTCACTGTATGTGACGTTGAGGGGAGAAATGGAGAGAGACAAAATGAGATCCCAGAGGCAGTAAAGTATTTGATCCCACTGCATCTCTTAATAATGTGCTGCCCCATGTTCTTATGTCCGCTCTCACTGGGCCAACAGACAAATCTCTCACCAGCATATACCTTTTACAAAATAATAATGAATGAATCTCAAAAAACATGCAAGTAATTCAGCAGGAATCCTGCTGAATTAAATGTGTAAGAGGAAGGTGAAATAGTAGGAATAGTTTGAAAGGTTGTAAAAGTGGGAAAGGGGTAAGGGAAGCAAAATATAGAGTGAGCAATGAAAGAGGTGAAGTGTTAGAGCATAGTAATACATGAGTGTATGTGGAAGGAGTTAAAGTTTCATTGAGTTGTTTTTGTTAGATTAAGAATAAAACATGTGCTGAGGTCTAAGCCCTGACAAGAGCACTTTTATTTGGAAAAATATGGTGAGGAGGAGGAGAGAAAGACTCAGACATCTGATGTCTGTAGGGAGGTTATTCCAGAAGAAGGGGGAATGAAGGGGAAAGGCCCTTTTGCTTGCTGTCTTCCTTTTCACTCTGGGGACAGACCTCTGTACTCTGAGTCAGAGAGTCCTGATTGGAGTATAAGATTTAAAGGAGATCAGGCAGATAGGAAGGGGCGTGTCCATTTACAATTTAAAGTCTGATCTGACATGGAAAGCTAGCCAATGAAGGGAAGCTAAACCTGGTGTAATAAGCCCTCTGTCTGAACATGTCCTGAGTGTGTGTGTGTGTGTGTGTGTTTCTTTGTCTCCGTGTGAGTCAAACTGCACTAATTAGCTCATCTCAATCACCTGAGTCTGTCTAGCAGCAATCAAAGGTTGCCGTGGCAATGGTAACTGCTAATTGAATCCTTGATCAGACTAGTCATTGCAAAGAGTTTAGGTGCTTTTCTCCTACGCTTGCTTGCAGTTTTGTGTTTATTTTTATTATATCATTGGAAAAAATTTAGTTTTGGACTTGATTCCAAAACTAATTGGAAGTTTTTTTACCCACGCATAATGGAACCAGCAGGATTCTGACTCCTTTAGTGCATTTCTTATTGACATGTTATCCTGTTTTGTTTTTAGCGCTGTGAACGGCTGTACAGAACGACTCCCCTCTGCATCACACCTGCCAGCACAGATAAAGATGTCAAAGATGACTGCAAGCACACATGCTTTGTCTGCTGCAAGGGCTGGCAGAGAGCAACGGTTGCCAAATAGGCCAGTGAGCGTATATGTGTGTGTCTGTGTGTGTGTGTGTGTGTGTGTGTGTGTGTGTGTGTGTGTGTGTGTG
>NW_022287429.1:2191-2445 GCF_004355925.1 Anarrhichthys ocellatus | reverse complement strand
CGGGAAACAATCTCCATGGATAGACCAGACACATCACAGACAGAGGGGATGGACAGATGTGCTGTCAGCCCTCTCAGGGGAAGAAATGAGAACCAGGTGAAGTCCAGTCCGGACGACACACAGAGCTTTTCAGAGGTTCATGAAGTCTTAATCCATAAAGAGGTTGCAGCCTCATGTGTCAACTCTGCCCTCTCCTTTATCGCTCCAAGTGAAGAGCCTGTAATTAATCTGGGCATCACTCCCCCTCAACTAAA
>NW_022287429.1:0-2181 GCF_004355925.1 Anarrhichthys ocellatus | reverse complement strand
AGGAAGAACTAAAAAACGAAGATTCTGATTCAATAACTAGCTCAGGATATTGGGACGCACTTTGGTGTTTTTTTTCCCCTTCAAGATGAACGCAATAAAGAGCTCCGGTCCTCTCAGGGCCACCTCAGAGGTCCAAAGTGTGASCTCACAGCTTGAGCCTGTGTGATGTCTACTATGGTAGGCACCATCTGATAACTTGTACTGTGACAGTAGAAATGATCAGATGTAATAATCTAATTACTTCTACTGTGATAGTAGGCACCATCTGATAACTTGTACTGTGACAGTAGAAGTTATCAGATGTAATAATCTAATTACTTCTACTGTGATAGTAGGCACCATCTGATAACTTGTACTGTGACAGTAGAAGTTATCAGATCACTGACCTGTCAGCTGCTGCTCTAAATGAAAACTTGTGATTTTGATGCTTCACATAATGTTGGATTCACACTTTTACAGAAAGTATTTTAAACTCCGGATCGAGCATGCAGCGCTACCATTTACCCAAGACACTGCTTTGTTTTGTGCTAAATTTCAGGACAAAAACAGAAAAGCACAAAGAATAAAATAGTGTCGGCTGAGGTTGAGGGGTACAGTACCTGTCGCTGATGTAAATATACTCAAACATGCGTTCTTCCTCCTAATCTGTTTCCCCTCTAGCTTGGTGATGTTGCATGCTGCAGGAGGCCCTCTTGTGCCTGTTGACTTAGTTTAACATGTTCAGCCCCCTTCCTCTGTTCAAATGGAGACGCGTTCCCGCATGGCTGCGTCCGATATTCCACTTTTCAACAACGAAGAGTGATTTGTTGTTGTTGCTTCTAAACTGTGCCTCTCCGATTCTGACATTTCATCGGCTTCAAAGCCGTTTTTCTCAGGAGGGACGTTGACTATTCTCTTTTATCTTGCTCTTCACCACCCAGCCCCCCCTTTTTTTTAGACTGAAGGATGTGTATTTTAATATAAATTCTGTTTGTAATAAAGTGTTTTCTGTTTGGATTAAACCTGCTTTGTCAGTGGTGATTACTTATTTACCTCTCTTTGTAATGGGAGTCTGGTTCTTGACTTGAGCATTTCGACATCCAAAGTATTGTATTGTTATTCAAATTAGGTAGAGGAAGGATTACTCAGATATTTTACTTAAATATAAGTACCAATGAAACAACTATGTCAAAGTCCTCGATTCAAAATCTAATTGAAAATGGAAGGACAGGTGTTAATCCTTTACTGTGGATTACAATGTTTTTTAAATATAAAATATTAATGAGGTGGAGTAAAAAGTACTATATTCACTATATACATAGCGAGGGTTAAAGCTTTTAAAGATTAGCACAGGAGCAGAAGATTTCACAATGTATTGCATACATTTCCCAGACTATTATTGACTTTTTTAAATGTGAGTTTGACCTAAATGTCAACACAAAATCTGTCCTTTAGTGTTTCTCTATTTACTGTGTCTAGGAATGACCTTTCACTGCTTTAATGATCTTAAGACTCCAGTGTGTTGCACACATTATCTCTGACAGTGAATTAAATATTGAGCCGATGTACTTTGCAATAACAAAGTCCAAAGAGGTTCAATAAAAGCAGGCCTTCAGGTCGCAGAGACATGTTTGCATCTCAAACACCTTCTGAACCAGATCTGAACTGGACCACTGCAGACCCCGAAGCCATCACTATGCGACTGTTTGAAAGAACGTGGATCGAAGTCCAGGATGTCAATTTTGATCCCAAAACATTAAGACAACTTGACAAGGCCATTTTCGAGAAACTGTGTAAGAAGTGGGGCAATTCAAAAGAGGTGCTGTTGTCCATGAAATTAGAGGAACGAGAACTTGGGAACTGCATTGCCTCCTGTGTCGAATATCACCTGACACGACACAAAATGCGCAACACTATCTGCAATTTCTTCAGATGGAGAAAGGAGGTCCGGGAAACAATCTCCATGGATAGACCAGACACATCACAGACAGAGGGGATGGACAGATGTGCTGTCAGCCCTCTCAGGGGAAGAAATGAGAACCAGGTGAAGTCCAGTCCGGACGACACACAGAGCTTTTCAGAGGTTCATGAAGTCTTAATCCATAAAGAGGTTGCAGCCTCATGTGTCAACTCTGCCCTCTCCTTTATCGCTCCAAGTGAAGAGCCTGTAATTAATCTGGGCATCACTCCCCCTCAACTAAA
>NW_022287428.1:0-2268 GCF_004355925.1 Anarrhichthys ocellatus | reverse complement strand
AAACATTTAAATAAAAATAAATCATGATTCAATTTGTATTCAAAGTTTTTACACGTGCTCAAATAATACACACTGTCTATTCTCACACACACAAACACGTAGAGCTTGACCCAATAGAGGCCGATACTTATATTGATTTTATATATATTTCTTGACACAATCCATAACATTTACTTTTTTGATAAGTGTGTCTCTAGTCGTGGTTAAATCACTGCTGAACCCAACATTTCCTGATTTTATAAATAACTAAATATTTATATTATTTTGGATAACATATAGGAAATGAAACCTGTTTATCCACCACTTAAAAGCCACTCCTTTGACCCGAATGTATCCGATCACCATCCGATCAGGCAGGTCGCACTGAAGTGTGGTCACACAGATGTGGACACAGCTAATTCCGATCTGGCAGATCCAATCCCAAAAGTGTAACCATGACATCTTTCTTTGGTTTTCTCTGTCTTGTTAATGTAGAAAAACACAGCACTATGACTGGCCGTTCAAGGAAAACACAAACAAAAACACAAACAAATTTCTTTACTGACCCTCACTGACAGTTATGGTTTGAAAGAATAAACCAACACAAATGTTGGTGTGAATATACAGCATTTCAGCAACGTTCTAACATCCTGCTGCGGCTTCAAACTACAGTCGAACTTTCTTCTTGTTGGAAATGAAGAGAAGCAGTTTGCATCCTGTTCAAACTTGTTTACCTCAACATTTGCATAATACATGGACAGAAAGGTGTGTCAGTATGTTAAATAATACATGCCATTATATATATTTTAGGAGCCAATCTAAGTGAAACTGTTATGCAACCTCTGAGCCGCCACCTCTCCAGCTACCAGTCCACACTCTGTACTTGGTCCGAGTTGACTTGGATTAGAAACCGTACGGTTCAAGTCCAGCTACTTCAGCCCCCGGGCAAAAGGGCAGTTTACTAAGTTCACTGTATGTGACGTTGAGGGGAGAAATGGAGAGAGACAAAATGAGATCCCAGAGGCAGTAAAGTATTTGATCCCACTGCATCTCTTAATAATGTGCTGCCCCATGTTCTTATGTCCGCTCTCACTGGGCCAACAGACAAATCTCTCACCAGCATATACCTTTTACAAAATAATAATGAATGAATCTCAAAAAACATGCAAGTAATTCAGCAGGAATCCTGCTGAATTAAATGTGTAAGAGGAAGGTGAAATAGTAGGAATAGTTTGAAAGGTTGTAAAAGTGGGAAAGGGGTAAGGGAAGCAAAATATAGAGTGAGCAATGAAAGAGGTGAAGTGTTAGAGCATAGTAATACATGAGTGTATGTGGAAGGAGTTAAAGTTTCATTGAGTTGTTTTTGTTAGATTAAGAATAAAACATGTGCTGAGGTCTAAGCCCTGACAAGAGCACTTTTATTTGGAAAAATATGGTGAGGAGGAGGAGAGAAAGACTCAGACATCTGATGTCTGTAGGGAGGTTATTCCAGAAGAAGGGGGAATGAAGGGGAAAGGCCCTTTTGCTTGCTGTCTTCCTTTTCACTCTGGGGACAGACCTCTGTACTCTGAGTCAGAGAGTCCTGATTGGAGTATAAGATTTAAAGGAGATCAGGCAGATAGGAAGGGGCGTGTCCATTTACAATTTAAAGTCTGATCTGACATGGAAAGCTAGCCAATGAAGGGAAGCTAAACCTGGTGTAATAAGCCCTCTGTCTGAACATGTCCTGAGTGTGTGTGTGTGTGTGTGTGTGTTTCTTTGTCTCCGTGTGAGTCAAACTGCACTAATTAGCTCATCTCAATCACCTGAGTCTGTCTAGCAGCAATCAAAGGTTGCCGTGGCAATGGTAACTGCTAATTGAATCCTTGATCAGACTAGTCATTGCAAAGAGTTTAGGTGCTTTTCTCCTACGCTTGCTTGCAGTTTTGTGTTTATTTTTATTATATCATTGGAAAAAATTTAGTTTTGGACTTGATTCCAAAACTAATTGGAAGTTTTTTTACCCACGCATAATGGAACCAGCAGGATTCTGACTCCTTTAGTGCATTTCTTATTGACATGTTATCCTGTTTTGTTTTTAGCGCTGTGAACGGCTGTACAGAACGACTCCCCTCTGCATCACACCTGCCAGCACAGATAAAGATGTCAAAGATGACTGCAAGCACACATGCTTTGTCTGCTGCAAGGGCTGGCAGAGAGCAACGGTTGCCAAATAGGCCAGTGAGCGTATATGTGTGTGTCTGTGTGTGTGTGTGTGTGTGTGTGTGTGTGTGTGTGTGTGTGTGTGTG
>NW_022287427.1:1232-2269 GCF_004355925.1 Anarrhichthys ocellatus | reverse complement strand
CTATGTTTACTTTCACAAAATCAACTTTTGGCCTCCTCTGTGCCTGAAACGTCTGTTTAGAGCATAAAAAAATGAAAATGCATCTCTAGCCAGTGAAGTGCTGAAAGCTGCAGATATTCATGAAAATGACATCAGACTGTGAAATCAACTGTCCTGAGGCCCTTTGTGGGGGAAAATCTTTGAAACTATGTTTACTTTCACAAAATCAACTTTTGGCCTCCTCTGTGCCTGAAACGTCTTTTAAGAGTATAAAAAATGAAAATGCAGTCTAGGCAGTAAAATGCTGAAAGCTGCAGATATTCAAGGAAATGACATCAGACTGTGAAATCAACTGTCGTGAGGCCCTTAGATGAAGAAAATCGTTGAAACTGTTTACTTTCACAAAATCAACTTTTGGCCTCCTCTGTGCCTGAAACGTCTTTTAAGACCATACAAAGTGAAAATGCGTCTCTAGGCAGTAAAGTGCTGAAAGCTGCAGAAATTCATGGAATGACATCAGACTGTGAAACCAACTGTCCTGAGGCACGTCCAGCAGTGCCCAGCCAAAGTCTTCGCCCCGTGCTGCAGCGCTCGGAGTTCCCCGCCCATTTGCCAGCTGATGGGCGGGGTGCTCCGGGCGCCGGGATACGGAGCGAACGTCTGCACACACTGTGATGACGCAGAGCTGCTTGGATATCGGCAAAGATTAATTGAACCCTCCTGTCGTGTTCGGGTCAAATCTGTCCGATTTAATCTTTAATCGATTTAAATCGATTTAAACTTTAATTAATCATAAATATTGTGTTTTACATCTGATTGCCTCAAGGCCTCATATCCTCCACACTAGGCATTTGAACATATCATTGAATTTTTAGTGGTTTAGTCAACTTTGCAACACCTGGTTCCTGGTCAAAAGTGGCCACCATAGGAAATGAATGGGAAGCACTAGATTATGTCCATTCATCAGATGGAAAACAGCCCCATACACACCCACAACCATACCCCTCCCACACACATACACACACACACACACACACACACACACACACACACACACA
>NW_022287427.1:0-1132 GCF_004355925.1 Anarrhichthys ocellatus | reverse complement strand
ACACACACACACACACACACACACACACACACACACACACACACGTGAACACCTGTTCACAGCCCCATATATAAAGTTGTACACTTTTCAAACTTCAAACAAAAAACCAGGTGCTTGTTATGGGAACCCATCTCTATACCGCGTTTATGTGCTTAACCACACCTTCCAGACTAAACAATGTTTCATATCTTCTCACTTTCCCCCATATAAACCTTTATCTGTGCCTTGCTCTCACTTTACTTTGAGCACAATGAGTAGGCCACTGATGAGGCGATTTTCTGTCAGAGAGGCTCTGGACCTAATTTTTGAACCAGATGAAGAGATTGAACCGGAGATAGATGAAGATGTCTCAGAAATTGAAGACAACATTGATCCTGATTTTGATCCGGATCGCAAGATGGTCGAGGAAGTGGCACCAGAGGAACAAGCACCTCAGGTAACATTCCAGTCCAACTTGCTCTGGTCAACCTCCCAGGACAGAGGAGGCAGAGCGAGAGTTGAAAACACAATAAGGATGACACCAGGGCCAACACGATATGCAACATATGTGTGTGGAAGACATCAAGTCCAGCTTCCAACTCTTTTTACCAGAGTCCATTGAGGGACATACTGGACATGACAAACCTGGAGGGGAGGCGTGTGTTTGTGGACACGTGGAGAGCATTGGACCAGACCTCCAAGCCGACACGGGTCTGTTGATTCTTGCGGGAGTATATCGGTCAAACAATGAGGCTAGAAAAAGTCTGTGGAATGCGGAGTCCGCAACAGTTTAATTTAATGTAGCGATACATTTTCAGTGTCTATTCTTTGTATGTTCAGTTGTTCATGTAAACCACTAGTCTGCGACCTTGTTTACAGCTTAAAAAGGTGTTAAATAAAATTTGGTGATGATTAATGGTTTTTGTGTTAATATAAGAGCAGTTAAAACAGACCGGGAACACTAAAGTAAGGGGGAGAAACGAACACGACATGAGGGTTAAGTGAGTTAGATCTCTTAAAATAGTTTGCCAACTGTCTAACATTAGCTATCAGCTCATATTAAGCTAGTTAGCTGAAGAACTGAGTTAGTGGTTAATGAGTCTGCTAGCTGATGTCGGATAGCTAACGTTAGCTAGCTTCTTTGTTTAACTGC
>NW_022287426.1:0-2271 GCF_004355925.1 Anarrhichthys ocellatus | reverse complement strand
CACACACACACACACACACACACACACACAGCTTAAAGTTGATTATTGGATGGAAAAAGAGACTAATCCATTTGCATAATTTCAAACAGGATGTGCAATATGCAGAGTAAGAAAGAAAACACACACACAATGAAAGAAAAGCAAGAGGGCATGTTTGAATCTTATGTAAACATTATGCACTTTGGACACACACACACACACATCTTCAATAAATAATGACTGAGCACAGTGGCGTGTCCCGAAAATATTTACCATATGCTTATTTATCTTCCAAATGAAACTGCACAAAGACTTAACAAAGAGCTCCGGCACAGTGTCTGTGTGAGTGTGTGTGTGTGAGTGTGTGTGTGTCTGATATAACAGCCTGTACTTTAGAGGCATTACGGTGCCCGCTGCTCATGTTTTTTTGCGTTGTTTCAATAAAGCTGGGAGGCCTCTCGGATGGAGCGCCGGCCTTTTTGAAGTGGTAATTACTTTGGTTTGTATCGCTGCTCTCTCTCTCCCTGTCTGTCTCTACCTCGCTCGCCCTCTGTATCCTGTGCGCTTTTGGCTAGATTCAGTTTGTGTGTTTGTGTGTGTGTCTGTGTTCACACACAGTATGATGCATTTTTAATCGGCCTGAAAGGATGTGGACGCTCACACACACACACACACACACACACACATCGAGCAGTGAGAAAACTACGCTTGCTGTTTTAGTCTTGGAACAGTCACTTGAAAAATGTAATTTATTACTTACTACTTGGTGGAGAAGTAATTACATTATTTTACTTCCTGCTCCAGAGCACACTCCATGTCATTACTTGTTACATTCCTTTCTGTTACATCGTGTTCCTTTAAACTTACCTTCTCAGTACTACAAAGCTGCTGCCACACCCTCGTGCTACATCTTCTGTATCAAACAACAACACATTTGACTCACTGAAATGTGTCTGGAGCACTGGGTATGGAACTACTATCTAACTATCTAACCTTGTTACCTTATTCTTTGATCAGATAGTGACTTATCTTTAGGATTTTATTCAGACAACGTTCTTGTATGGCTGCTTCTGTTAAATCAGGTAAAAAAGGTTTTGTATATTTATTTTAAAAGGTGTTGTTTTGGTGTCGGTACTGGTATTGTATTGGCACTAGTGGTGACCAGAACGCCAGGTGTGTTTGTGGTTGTCCCGTTAGTGCGCTTGCTTTTTGGCCTATTTTCATCTAAATTCTGAGATGTAACCCCCCACCCCCCCGAAACACACACACACACAATGATTCTACTCAGCTGCACATATTCATTATATAACATGTTACTAATGCTTACCTGCTCAACATTGGTCTTGGAGCTTTTTCGTCACAACTCATCATCATCCTTTTGTAGAATCAGACTTGCTCTGTGTGTATTTGAATGGTGAGATTGTGCTCATCCTTTTCTCCCTCCTCTCCTCTCTCCATTCCCTTCTTCCACCTTTCCTCTCTAAATCCAGCATCCTGGATGCAAACCAGGCACTTACAGCAAACCAGCTGAGATACGAAGGCTTGAAAAGACACAGGCAGAGCGGGGTAGAGAGACATACAGAGACAGGAGAGGGAGAGAGTTTTTACCATTAATTGAGCATACAAAGGCATGTCGGCATCTCATGTGCTTCTTAGCATTTTCAAAATCCCTTTTTGCGATTTTCGCCTCGTCGCCTCTCTGCCACGTTAATCACTTTGCATGCGCTCATTTAAATATTAAAATTGTCTTTAATCATCAAAGCCAGTGAGCATCATGCATATTCATATCATCTTACCCCCCCTCTCCCCTCCATCCCTCCATCCCCTGGATCTCAGGTTCATTACTCTGCCGCGCAGCCATTAGCCACATCCCTAATCACACAGTTTACACACACGGACTAGTACGTATGCACGCACACACATGAACACAGCTAGCCACCAGCGCTAACCAGTGCTAATCCGCTAACTAGACTAAAACAAACAGGCATCCCTCCAGTCTAAACCGAACGAGCAGACTTGTCATCCATCCCGGCTGCTCGATGGCTGGAGCTGGGAGTATTTGTCAAGAGGCTCGATGAAACCCTAATTTGCATAATGACTTTGTAGTTCTGCATTAATAAAATTTGCATATGAAGCCGTGTTAATTACTCCTGATCAGCCTTTTTTGCATTCATGCATGGTAATTTTCAGCGACTTGCGAAAATTGATGTCCTGGCGTCAGGAATGAGATTGGTGGAGGAGGCTCTGTGTGTGTGTGTGTGTGTGTGTGTGTGTGTGTGTGTGTGTGTGTGT
>NW_022287425.1:1081-2273 GCF_004355925.1 Anarrhichthys ocellatus | reverse complement strand
ACACACACACACACACACACACACACACACACACACACACACACACAGAAAGAATGCTGCAGTGCTGTGGTCCCGCGAGTACCCAACACCCACACACATTCTCCCTCCCTCCTCTCATCTTCCATTTTGCCTCTCTCGTTCTATCACTCTCTCTGTGTGGTAATTGTTAATATTTTCATCATTTGTTTATTTACAGGGAGGCTTTCTACACGTAGCTGCATGAAGATGGGAAGTAGAGCTGTAGTCCTTTCAAACAGAAGAACCTCATTCAACGCGCTCCACTCAAACAGCTCGCTTTTGACCCGTTTATTTCAGTCTGCTGTCAGAGGCTAATCTGTGGTCAACGCGTCTACGGCGTTTCCAGTGTGCAACTTTAATTCCACAAAACATAAAGCGAGTGCAAAATAAAGTTTCCGTTTCACTTTAGTGTCTTGGTCTCTTGCGTGCCCTTTCTTTGCGTCACAGTCGTGTGGTAGTAAGGTACGTCAATGTTGTTATAAGCATCAATAACACATCCTACACAGGAGCCAGTCCACCAAATCAGAGCTGTGTGTCGGGAGGAAGGTTGTGACAGATCAGACGACATATATAGAGCCATTCATGTAGACTCTAGATGCAGGTATAACATACAGCACTGTACTGGTCTGACAGGTTTGTAAAAGAAGGGATGACAAACAATAAAGTTCACACCCTGTGGTAACAAAAAAAGATTTGAAATACATGGGATGCGATCTTATAAATGTAAATGCCACAGACATACAAGATGTAGAAGATGTGTAGCAGACTTCATAGAGCTTAATACAGAAAGGAGGCTCTCGAGCACTCCTTCAATAATGGCTACATTCCTTGTTTGCACATCTCATATTGTCCAATAATGAATACTTTCAGTGGAATCTCTCTCTCTCTCTCTCTCTGTCTCTGTAACACTATTGGCAGACAAGGGCAGCATATGGTGATAAGCAGTTTGTGTGTGTAATGAAAGGAAGCACAAATTGAACATGTTTGTGTGGGGCAAAAGTGCATGTGTGTCTTGGAAAGAATATGTGTCTCTGTGTGTGTATAGCAGCTTGGATTTTCCCTGTCAGATTACATAACAGTGGGAAGCTGGAGCGCTCTGTCCTGTAGAAGCCAAAAACCTTCTCAGTCACACACACACACACACACACACACACACACACACACACACACACAC
>NW_022287425.1:0-1071 GCF_004355925.1 Anarrhichthys ocellatus | reverse complement strand
CACACACACACACACACACACACACACACACACACACACACACACACCACTATCATCATCATCATCATCAGCATCCCTTACTCACTCTGGATATTGGTTGTTTAAATGTTTAAGTCACACATCTTATCACATCTTTGTTAGACCTCACCGTGCGGTGCTTATGGCTTTCTAGAAGCACAAGATATCAACAAGATATCAAAAATAGACAAAAAACCCCAAAATAGATTGATGAAGTTTTGACAATTAAAAACCGTTTTGTTCTGATAATATTTTACAGCTGTGATTTGAGGACACAACAGCGCTTAACTTCACAGCAGAGAGTGTACAGATGGTGTAAGAATCATATCTGGATAAATGATTTTAACTTCTTAATCTATTGTCGCTTGACAAATGCAGCGGAGAACTGCGGTGCAATGAATCATTTCAAGTGCATTGGGTTTTTACATCTAAATAAGTGGCTGAAGTATGGTGGTTCAGCCGGGGCTTTGTTAAAAAGCTCTCTCGTCGTCTGAGAGCTCGTATTGCTGTCTGATTTGACTGTTGGATGATTGGTTGTAAAGCTGTGCCTATTGTGACACCTCAGAGCCCCTAAAGCACAGCGTTTAAATCCGTCAGTAAAGCTTCATCACAACTGACATGATTGATTATTAAGCCATGAGACCTCTGTGATTAGACGACTGTGCTCCGAACTGCAAGAAAATACAGAACAAGGCTCGAACAGCAGGGAGCAGGTGGAAGCTTAACCATCGCGTTCAAGTGCGTTCGGTCACACATATTGTTGTTGTTCGTAAACACGAAGAACACACACCGACACAGGATGTTCAGTGTCATCTGGAGAGCACTCGGTCGTAACGAGTGGCCGACATGTAAGTCTGGTATTATCATACGTAATGAGACTTTAATTAATATTCAAACAGGAGAGGCGCACACATCATCGCTCTGGCCTTGGAATCATCGCTCAGGAGTTTCAGAGGAAAATGGGGAATTACGGTTTCCTCCAATAAGGACACGGAAAGCTGGAAAGACACACACACACACACACACACACACACACACACACACACACACACA
>NW_022287424.1:0-2274 GCF_004355925.1 Anarrhichthys ocellatus | reverse complement strand
AAAAAAAAACTGAACAGTGATGTGTCCACTGGGCTCTTTTGCTTTTAGCTGGCAGCCTGAAACAGATGCTCAATGGAAGTGCTGGTAGTGGCTCCATCTGTAGCTCTTGAGACCACAGACAGCCCGATTGAAGTGTGGTGCACTTTTGTGAAAAGTTGAAATGTTTTTAACTTGTAACACTGGGTGCTCTGAGCCCAAGAAAAAAAAAAAAAAAAAAGCTTAGCTCTCAGCACTGTCATGAACATAAAACAACAAGAAACCAGAAAGGAGAAGGTCCCAGTAGATGTAAAGTCCACGATAGAGAGAGAGAGAGAGAGAGAGAGAGAGAGATAAAAGTGACAATACAAGAAAGAGAGGGGGGGAATATGACGGACACACAGGAGGCCGATTTTAGAGAGCCGTACCCATAAGCACATACATACAGTCTGCAGACATTCAGTAGAACCATCGCGGGATTATCAATGCGGACATCACAAACGGAGACAGAGCAGCACACGTCATCAACGCATAGGTCGTGAAGGAAAAATAAAATGACACGCTGGTGTTCTTCTTCTACTGATATTTAAATTATTTCTTGACCAACAAAATCTAAAACTAAACCATAATTTAGAGTATCGATGAGAAAATGAAGATTTGATGGGCAACAATGCTGAGAAAAATAAATAAATGAATAAATTAAAGCAGAGAGCAAGAGATGGTTGGATAGACGGCAGATAGAGAGAGAGAAACAGACAGAGCCATGGAGGAGAAAGATGAGGTATGCTGTCTTCTCTGGGTCATACAGGTGGTGAATGGGGCCAGAGACTTAATGGGATGGAGAAACGTTGTGATTGGCTCATTACTGTGATGGAGCACGTTGCCACGACAATTGGCCTTTTCACCCCCCACACCCCCACCCTCCTTCCTTGCACACACTACTTTTTTGTGTGTTTGTGTGTGTGTGCATGCACGCTCTAAAACAATAAAAGTCAAACACTTGCCTGTAAAGTGCGTCCTGCAGTTCAGATATATACGCTTGAACACTTCAAGGTGAAAGCCTTACTCGTCTCTGTCCATCACATCTGTCGAGCAGTACTCGACTAGCCACATACTTAAAAACACACACAAGGTATTCAACGCAACTAAATCATTTTCTTTCCATTTAAGCATATCTCATTGTTTTTATTAACCTTGCTCCATACAGAGGAAATCACTGTAGAGCAGAAAAATGGTCTCAATAGGATTTCCCATTAGGCATGATAAATGAGAGCACATCATCTCTCTGCCACCAAGCCAATCTGTTTCCTCTCTCTCTGCTGACCTGACGTCAGTGGTGTGAATATTAAAAAGGTATCAAGACTTAAGTCAACGCTTTCAGTCCCCCCCCTTCTTTTCTCTCTATGACTTTGCAGCTTTCTTAGTTTCTTCATTCAAGCTCTAATGTTGTCCGTCTTTCTCCATCCGCAGCGACGCAGAGGCAGCGGGGTCTTCTGTGCAAACTGCCTGACCACCAAGACGTCGTTGTGGAGGAAGAACTCTAATGGAGGCTACGTCTGCAACGCGTGCGGTTTATACCAAAAACTGCATTCGGTAAGTCGTGCACGCAAACGGATGCTGTGGCTGCACTAGCTGTGCATTTCACTGCAGATTATATCAAACAAACTGTGGACCAGTGAGGCCAGAAGTGGTACAAGAAGTTTCTGTCTATTTGCGATTCCCTTGATTTGAATTTTCTTTCAAACAAATTAAAAGAGAAACAAGAAGGGAGCTATAAATTTCAAAAACAAATAAATATAGAAGGACAGAAAGGAATCCCTAGAAGTGAGCTGAAGCTCTGGCGTATCATCACACTAAAGTTAATTTGCTGTGCTGAGCTCCTATACACGCATAGGAGACCTGCATATACTCATAAAGGTGGTACTGGATGAGGAACCCAGTGCTTTAGACTACTTTATAGACTCTGTGCTGTGTTTTAATACATCCATGGGGTAATTCTGACCGCTAATTATCATTCCTCCTGTCTGGCCGATTAGCACCCTACGCAAAGTTAACAGTGCATACTGCAGTCAAATTCCTGCATACGTTCAGTGAATCCCTCTTGTGAAAACGTAATATTGTGGGAAAAGTATATTTGATTTGCTGGGAGCTGGGAGTTACGGACCATTTCAGCAGTCACCGTGAGCCAGCTCCATGGAGTGAGAAAGATGACGGAATGAATCAACTTTACCATCTAAGCTATATATATGTGTGTGTGTATATATATATATATATGTGTATATATGTGTATATATGTAT
>NW_022287423.1:0-2274 GCF_004355925.1 Anarrhichthys ocellatus | reverse complement strand
ATATATATATATATATATATATATATATATATATATATATATATATATACACACGTGTATATAAATATATATCCAGAGAGAATTACCCAGAATTCATTCAAAGGGTTTTTTTGCTACTTTGTGACTTTTTTATTACATATTTCATCAGAATTTGACATTGTGTGTTTGATCATTTTAATAGTTTGATCAGATCGATTGGTTCCAGTCGACCAGTCATTGGTTCTGGACTGAGGGTTCAGGACTGAGGGATCAGGACTCAGGGTTCAGGACTGAGGGATCTGGTCTGAGGGTTCTGGACTGAGGGATCAGGAATCAGGGTTCTGGACTGAGGGATCAGGACTCAGGGTTCAGGACTGAGGGATCAGGACTCAGGATTCAGGACTCAGGGTTCTGGACTGAGAGCTGATTGGCTGGTTGAACGTGTTGTCAGATGCAGTGTTGGGTCGTGCATCTCATACCTGGGCCTTTAGTGCTGTCCTGCAGCTGAACCAGCTCCTAATAACCTCATGATGAGCCACAGCTACGTTTATGTGTTTATATGGTGTAACATCACGTATTCATATTAAACTGCTCGGTACGAGACTTAAGAACCGAACAATACGTTTGAATAATACTAGAGCATTTGGAAAATGCAGAAGCTTAAATTGTGGGAAATATGTTTTCGGTGGAGCCACTGCTCAACCTGGCAACCCACCCAATGTAACAGACAACGTGCTGTCTGACACGCCCACCGAGGAAGATCAACATTGTACTCTGGTGAGGCGCGTGTGTTCTGGGAGGCTATGCTAAACTAGCTTAGCAGGAAAACGACAGCAGCACACACGATACAAACTCTCCCCACAGCGTTCAGCTGTTCCTACTGATTCAAACCATCCCCATTCCTCCAGACCATCATTCCTGCTTTGTTAAAGAAAACAAAACCTCAAACAGAGAATCAAATGTCCGAAATAACCCCGCGATGATGGGATGCTTCTTCATTAACGGATAATGCATATAGTCAAACTCACAAGAACCAGTCACATATATTTATTTCACAACAAAGCAACAAATCAAACCTGCAGCGCTAACGCACATATTCCACCGCACACTGAAGAGCACGAGCCATTCAACTATTATTCACATCAGAGGGAACAATATGAACCATATCATAAAAACAACACCATAGACACAGTACGCAGTAGTAATGCTACTGCAGATGTACAAACACAAAAGCAGTTCACTTACCAAAGCTGCTGTTCACTTAAAGACAAAGTCCATCCTCCTTTCTTTGATTACAAAGAGTTCAATGGCGCGGTTGTACAGAACATCGGTGCGGTTCAGTTCCAGCCAGAGGTCCTCCTGTGAAGGTGTCCGTTGAGTTGTGGATCCACTCGGGCCTCAGCAGAAGTTTTCAAAGCACCGTAGCTTGTGAGTGTCCTGTCGTGCTATGGTGTCGTGTTGCTGCCTTGGTTAGCCACCTCAGGTTAGCGTAGCGTAGCTACAAACACCAAGACGCTCAGTCGCAAATAAAACACATTCCCAGCCATAAAATGTGCAACACTTCTCCGACGCTGTCAGCCAGGAATACCGTTCGTACAAATTCTTTTCCTGCTGGGTCAGGGCTGCTAGCTGTGGGGTTGAACGACCCTTTGATACGATGTCCAGTTTTTCTGGAAATGTCCTTCTCCAGAAAGGCGTGGCCAGTAACTCACAAATCCGTTTCTCCTCCTCCTTCAGCCACTGAGTGTTAAAAAACACAAAGCTACACCAAGCAAAGCTCTAAAAATGTCATCTCAATGTCATAACTTCTTCCATATCTTTCAACTTGAACTCTGACTACTACTAAGTTCTGCTAGCTGCTTCAGCCTCACAACAGTCACGCTGGCCCACTGACCAATCACAGCGCACATTAATGCTCACGTACTTGTAGGTCAGCTAGCAGCTCTGACATGTCAAAGAATACGCCCAACATGTCAAACTAAAGATCTGATTGGTTGAAGACTATGACAATCAACAATATCGTCCCCATATACTTTAATCTGCGAAGGCCATCCAGCACGCCTCTGGCCTCTCTCCTTACCTACAGACATAGAGGTGAAATCTGATTGGATAAACGGCAAGGCAAGTTTATTTGTACAGCACATTTCAACAACAAGGTAATTCACATAAAACCATTAAAAGCATCAAAACATCTGCAAAAGAAAAGGAGATTTTAAGACAATTAAGAACAGTCATTAACACCAAAAAGCAGTGTAAGAAATAAAATACAGTAGTATAGTAAAATGCAGAAATGTA
>NW_022287422.1:0-2274 GCF_004355925.1 Anarrhichthys ocellatus | reverse complement strand
GGGGAAAATGGCGACAGGGTACGTGTGGGTACAGACGTGCGCTCTCGTGCAACCTTCTCGCAGTGTTGTCAACCGTCCACTCGCCGCAATGTGAGCGTGTGGGTCCAAATATGACTCCAGTGGAAACAACCGCGGCGGCGCTGCAGCGTACTTGTGTTGGAAGGCGTCATTTGAGACATTTCAGCACGGAGACGTGCATTATTCCCCCCCTCGAGTGTATGAGACAGACACTACCCTGACAGTTCTCCCTCTTATTCCTCCAGTAGCCCCGAGAAAAGTACCACACCGAGCACTCTGCTAGTTACCGTGGCAGTTAACGCACTGCTTAAAAATGACGACATGTTGTTATTGAAATTGTTTGCTATTTTTTTTCTTTTATAAGCTACTCATAAAAAACTGTTAATACAAGCTCATGTAATTTACTCCCCTTTATGTCCACTGTACTCACGAATGCCCGTTATCATGTTGGTGAGATATTAACTAATTTAGCAAAAAAATTGTCAATAATTTCTCTTTATATTTTATATTTAGCTGGACATTAGGACAATTATTACATTTTCTAAATAGCCTTTCTTTGGATTTTATCCTTGGCTTATGGAATATGAACAAAGACAATAGATATCCTCTAAACTGGTGTATTCCTGTGCTTTAGTCAAAGTGTTATTAAAATATTTGACATGTTTGGATGCATATCCAACCGTCCACCGTATGTTAATGATGATTTCCAGTAGATTAAGCATAAATTAACCCGCAAAATCAGCACAGATAAAAAAATGCCTCTCCTCTTTTTACTTTAAATTATCCCTCCCTCCCTGCCTTTTGGATGGCCCAACATCCTGTTTTAGCAGGAAATCACATGAAGGAGGCAACGTGCTCTCAACAATCAGATTCTTTAAGTTTAACATTTATATACTTACATTGAAAATTAGGCGAGAAGAAATGAAGATATGCTCTTAAACAGCCCCAGCGCCAACAACACACAATCTTTCTTAATTCAAACTTGGCCCAATATCCTGCAGACTGGATGAGGTTAAAACAACTACAGGTGGATGCAGCACTCGGCCCACTATTATTGTTTTGTGCTAGAAGATGCTTGTTCTCTTTTTATTTTCACAAGGCCATATTTCTTTTGCATATAGTAATTCCGTTCAGTTATACGTATATCAAGACTTCCTTTTATTGAATTTCTCAAAGAGCGGTTAATATAGTACTTATTGATGTATCTTTGAGCTGTTCTGAAGCCCCTCAGCCCAGCTCTTCAATCAGATGTGAACACAATCAAACAAACACACCGGTTTTCCTGCCGGGCCGCATTCGACAGCAGTTTGTTAGCACACAAAATTTGATTTGGTTTGGAGTATCCCTCCAACCCACGTCGCACCTGTCATTTTACTGCTAACAAATGCTCGAATACATGCAGGTCAATTTTCTAAATATAACTCTGCTGATATTGGGCTGTCGTTGCTGGCCACCAAAGGAGGGATCCATTCACAAGACATTGAGAAGACATTTGCAAGTTTTCAGCGCATGCTTTCATGGCAGTGTGGAAAAGTTCTGGTGATTTGTAAAATTTTGCTCCATCAACTTTGATAACATTGCCAAGATTTCCTTTACTTCCAGAGCAACACACTTCAACTATCCAAAGCCTACTTTTTAATTTAATGACATATGAAAATGATAATGCTACAAGGTGGGTTATTGCAAGTAAACCAATACTCTCAAAAGGGTGAGGAGGAAAAAACAAAAGAGTAAGGCTGCATCCACACTAATACGTTTCTGTTTTGAAACAGGGTTTTAAAATGAAAACAATCTCCGTCCACACGGGCATTTCAGCATCGTTTTCCAAATGATTTCCTTCCACATTAGCTCGCCTGAAAACAAATACCACGTGACTATTCACGTACACTGAGCATGCGGGTGCCAGTGTAAACAGGAATATTGGTTGCTTACAGAAAATACAACAGTATTATAGTACTCTTTTATAATATAAGGTTGTGCTTGATACTAGATCTTCCTCTATAATCTTACTCTTTACACAGACAAATCTCGTGGAAAATTCCAATATTTCATTTTTCAAACTTATTTACAAGGCTCTCTCTCTCACACATTAAATTTACTTTAAAATGAACACTTACAAATCAAAGTTTACTAGATAACCGGGACTTCAGAAGTCCGCACCGTAGGGCTAATAACGCCGCTGGACACGGCGCTCGCTAATCGCTCCAATAACGCCGTATTACTGAATGCATGCAAGATGTCGTTCTACTCACTTTG
>NW_022287421.1:0-2274 GCF_004355925.1 Anarrhichthys ocellatus | reverse complement strand
GGGGAAAATGGCGACAGGGTACGTGTGGGTACAGACGTGCGCTCTCGTGCAACCTTCTCGCAGTGTTGTCAACCGTCCACTCGCCGCAATGTGAGCGTGTGGGTCCAAATATGACTCCAGTGGAAACAACCGCGGCGGCGCTGCAGCGTACTTGTGTTGGAAGGCGTCATTTGAGACATTTCAGCACGGAGACGTGCATTATTCCCCCCCTCGAGTGTATGAGACAGACACTACCCTGACAGTTCTCCCTCTTATTCCTCCAGTAGCCCCGAGAAAAGTACCACACCGAGCACTCTGCTAGTTACCGTGGCAGTTAACGCACTGCTTAAAAATGACGACATGTTGTTATTGAAATTGTTTGCTATTTTTTTTCTTTTATAAGCTACTCATAAAAAACTGTTAATACAAGCTCATGTAATTTACTCCCCTTTATGTCCACTGTACTCACGAATGCCCGTTATCATGTTGGTGAGATATTAACTAATTTAGCAAAAAAATTGTCAATAATTTCTCTTTATATTTTATATTTAGCTGGACATTAGGACAATTATTACATTTTCTAAATAGCCTTTCTTTGGATTTTATCCTTGGCTTATGGAATATGAACAAAGACAATAGATATCCTCTAAACTGGTGTATTCCTGTGCTTTAGTCAAAGTGTTATTAAAATATTTGACATGTTTGGATGCATATCCAACCGTCCACCGTATGTTAATGATGATTTCCAGTAGATTAAGCATAAATTAACCCGCAAAATCAGCACAGATAAAAAAATGCCTCTCCTCTTTTTACTTTAAATTATCCCTCCCTCCCTGCCTTTTGGATGGCCCAACATCCTGTTTTAGCAGGAAATCACATGAAGGAGGCAACGTGCTCTCAACAATCAGATTCTTTAAGTTTAACATTTATATACTTACATTGAAAATTAGGCGAGAAGAAATGAAGATATGCTCTTAAACAGCCCCAGCGCCAACAACACACAATCTTTCTTAATTCAAACTTGGCCCAATATCCTGCAGACTGGATGAGGTTAAAACAACTACAGGTGGATGCAGCACTCGGCCCACTATTATTGTTTTGTGCTAGAAGATGCTTGTTCTCTTTTTATTTTCACAAGGCCATATTTCTTTTGCATATAGTAATTCCGTTCAGTTATACGTATATCAAGACTTCCTTTTATTGAATTTCTCAAAGAGCGGTTAATATAGTACTTATTGATGTATCTTTGAGCTGTTCTGAAGCCCCTCAGCCCAGCTCTTCAATCAGATGTGAACACAATCAAACAAACACACCGGTTTTCCTGCCGGGCCGCATTCGACAGCAGTTTGTTAGCACACAAAATTTGATTTGGTTTGGAGTATCCCTCCAACCCACGTCGCACCTGTCATTTTACTGCTAACAAATGCTCGAATACATGCAGGTCAATTTTCTAAATATAACTCTGCTGATATTGGGCTGTCGTTGCTGGCCACCAAAGGAGGGATCCATTCACAAGACATTGAGAAGACATTTGCAAGTTTTCAGCGCATGCTTTCATGGCAGTGTGGAAAAGTTCTGGTGATTTGTAAAATTTTGCTCCATCAACTTTGATAACATTGCCAAGATTTCCTTTACTTCCAGAGCAACACACTTCAACTATCCAAAGCCTACTTTTTAATTTAATGACATATGAAAATGATAATGCTACAAGGTGGGTTATTGCAAGTAAACCAATACTCTCAAAAGGGTGAGGAGGAAAAAACAAAAGAGTGAGGCTGCATCCACACTAATACGTTTCTGTTTTGAAACAGGGTTTTAAAATGAAAACAATCTCCGTCCACACGGGCATTTCAGCATCGTTTTCCAAATGATTTCCTTCCACATTAGCTCGCCTGAAAACAAATACCACGTGACTATTCACGTACACTGAGCATGCGGGTGCCAGTGTAAACAGGAAGATTGGTTGCTTACAGAAAATACAACAGTATTATAGTACTCTTTTATAATATAAGGTTGTGCTTGATACTAGATCTTCCTCTATAATCTTACTCTTTACACAGACAAATCTCGTGGAAAATTCCAATATTTCATTTTTCAAACTTATTTACAAGGCTCTCTCTCTCACACATTAAATTTACTTTAAAATGAACACTTACAAATCAAAGTTTACTAGATAACCGGGACTTCAGAAGTCCGCACCGTAGGGCTAATAACGCCGCTGGACACGGCGCTCGCTAATCGCTCCAATAACGCCGTATTACTGAATGCATGCAAGATGTCGTTCTACTCACTTTG
>NW_022287420.1:0-2274 GCF_004355925.1 Anarrhichthys ocellatus | reverse complement strand
TCATGTATGTTTCATGTATGTTTCATGTAGTTTTCCCGTATGTTTCCTGTATGTTTTCTGCATGTTTCATGTATGTTTCCCGCATGTTTCCTGTATATATATTCTCACCGTGTTGGCGAGCTGTAGTCCGGATTCAATCAGCGTCAGAAACTCGTCGTTCAGGCTCGATTCCAGGCTGATGATGTCATCGATGACTGTATCTTCCATCTAAATTAACCAATCACAGATGGGATCAGACAGCAGAATGACACACAGAGGTTTACCTTCACCATTTTAAACCAGGAGGAGTATCCATATTAGGAAAGTATAGCCCCGCCTTCCTCACCAGAACTCTGCTAGCATTTAGCCTAGCTTAGCACGTAAACAAGACACACCTGTATTACGTTATTCATTTTTCCCCGACTTATTAAATATATAACTACCTCTGTTTTTCTGAAGATGTCTGCAGGCTGTAGTTTGGGGGTGGGGCCCAGGTGGGGGGAGTGGCTTGGTGACGGTCCAGCTGCATTCTGATTGGCTGTCTTTGCATTGGAGAGATACCGACGCACCTGCTGCCTCTGAGCCTGCTGGATGTGATACCTGGTGGGATTCTCCAGGTGAGTCTGCACCTGAGAGACACAAGGGGAAGATGTTAACCACAGCTGTAAGCTGCATTCTGGGAAATGTAGGATCCAGTGATTTAAAGTCAGTAGAGATAAATGTACTTATAGTAAGTTATGATTTCTAACACTTCAGTCATCAAGAAACATCTTCACTCATTTCTCCTCCTCCTCCTCCTCCTCCTCCTCCTCCTCATACCTTTAGCACCTCCACAGGGACCTGAGCAGGAGGTCTGCATGAGGAAGACACAGAGACAGAGATGGGGGAGGAGGAGTCTGTCGGGCGAAGGAGCAGCTGCTGCTGCACCTCCTTCTGCTCCTCCTCCAGAGCCTGCTGACGCATCAGATCCTGACGCATCAAAACCCTGCAGGACGAGGAGGAGGAGAGGAAAGGAGGAGGAAAGGAGAGGAGGAGGAGAGGAAAGGAGAAGAAGTAGAGGAAAATAAAGGAAAGGAGGAGAGGAAGAGAGAGGTAAATTAGTTGTGCCGTTGTGTGTACTAGTGTGTACTAGTGTTTACTAGTGTATACGTTTGTGTACTAGTGTGTACTAGTGTTACCTGGAGGGCAGTGAGGAGGAACATGATGAAGCTGTTGAAGCACTAAAGAGAATTTACTGTTAATGAAGTCTGTGACATCATCACATGACTTGATTTAGTACAGAGAATCAATATAATATGAAGTATGAATACATGATATAATGTTATATTATATAATATATAATACAATATAATATCATATTAAACATAAGCAGGAGGTCAGAGGTCAGGCTGTTACCTGATTGGTTGACTCTTGATCTGGTAAAACGTGTCACAGTCAGACGGCAACAAGCTGTCGATCTCGATGTCAGCAACGATTCCAGACTCCACCCTGAGAGACAGACAGGGAGACAGGTAGAGAGACAGACAGGTAGAGAGACAGACAGGCAGAGAGACAGACAGGCAGAGAGACAGGGAGACAGACAGGCAGGGATACAGGGAGACAGGGAGACAGGGAGACAGAGAAACAGAGAGACAGAGAGAAATACAGGGAGACAGAGAGGGAGAACTTTCTCAATACCAAAGTTCACAAGTAAGGACTTGTGTACTTTTGGAGGACAGGAGGACACAAGTACAGTCATTCTGCAACTGGAACAGCAGCGTACTTGATGACATCACCACCTCAGCTGGTCTCATGAGTTTAATCCACTGTTTAATTTACTGTAAAGTATTTTTACAATCAAACTAAATATGACAAGTTTTCACTTAAAATAAAACATGATATAAGTGTATTATATTATATATACAATGTATATATCTATATGGATCAGATCCGGATTGCTGTACTCTTTGCCGACGAGGAAAACGCTACAGAGACGTCAATACTGTCACAAAGACTGGCTGACAGTAGTATTTAGAAAGTTTCAACTTCCAGTTGTGTGATTTCTCCTCCGCCATTGTTTCCTGTTGCTGGTGCAAAATGCATTCTGGAATATTTGGCTGTCCCAAGTACAGACAAGTCACCTCCGATGCATCCCTGGTAAAATGGGCGGAGCCACATCCGGGCATTTGGACCGTGCTTGGCTCAATGGGAACTTTGAATTGGAACAGTACTTGGGCTGAGTCTGATGACGTTTCACAAGTCCACGAGAAACACAAGTACAGACAAGAACACAAGTCCACAAGTACAGACAAGAAC
>NW_022287419.1:0-2274 GCF_004355925.1 Anarrhichthys ocellatus | reverse complement strand
AAATGAGATTACAAGTACTGTTTTTCACTATTCCCCCCCCCCCCCCCGGTACAGGAGGAGGTGCGGCCCACCACAGAGCTGGTCCAGTCCCTCATTGAAACACATGCCACCCTAGATGCCAAGATGGCGGCCAGTAAGGTGTCTCTGTTCAGCGGTTCTGCCACCCTGGAGGCCGCAGACGTCGACGAGCAGAGCGGGTGAGACGCCTCACAGCCTCAGTCTCTTTCTCTTCACTGGGGACAGACGTCGGGGACATCAGATACATGAAATATGCTCACTGCACGCATCATTAGGGACAGGCCTCATCGATAGCTGTTCAGTATCAGCGTGTATAGAGCCCCCCTTTACACCTTGCATCTAGATATGATGTAACCTGATGTTAACACCTGGGATCAATGTGCGTCCACTTTGAGATGACATAGTTTGTCCACCAGAGACACCAACAGGTTCATCTGTACACCCTAAGATGTCTCGGATCAATTTGTGTCAAAAAATGAACATATGAGATGAGAAGTCATTGCAAGACTTATAAAACTGTCAGATATTAACCCTAAAAAAGTCTGCTATTGATCAAGCATTCCAGCTTTCATTCCAATTTCCACTTTCGTCCACAGGGACCGCCAACATCAACACAAAATGAAAGTTCCTCGCAGTAGCTTTAAGATTTTGTCAATTTTCATATGCACATGCGATTTGTCCGAACACAGTAAAACAATAGTTCAAAGCATCTGAGAATGTTCTGCCACTGCAGAGAATATACTGCAGCCCTGTATTTGACAGAGAATGTCCACTGTTCTTGTTTTGTATGTGTGTTAGAGAGAAGGAGGGTCTTCAGGAGAAGTGTGTCTGGGACCCTAACACCCAGAGAAAGAGGAGGAAGGTGGTCTTCACTACGGAGGAGGAGGAGGAGGATGTCAGCGGCTCCAGTGATGATGAGGACGGTGACAGTGAAGACAGTGACCAGGAGGAGCAGGGGGAGGATGAAGACGAGGAGAGCCTGTCCACATTTCTCAAAGAGGCGAGAGCCAAAAGTGATGAGACAGAAAGGACTGTAACGGACGCTCCCCCGGTGAAGAGACCGAAACTGGAAGAGAGGAAGGTAGACAGCGCCGAGGTGCCGGTGTTCGCCGACAGCGAAGATGACCTGGAGGTGAGTGAGGAGGAGGAGGAGGGGGAGGCCGGGAGAGCGGGAGACTCCGGACACTGTTCCGAAGAGGACGAGGAAGAGAGTGACGATGGAGAGGAGGAAGATGGCGAGGAAGAGTCTGAAGGCAAATCGGGGGAAGAGGACGGTGCAGCCGACGCTACAATGAAGGAGCAAACAGCGAGTGAGAGTGAGGAGGAGGAGGAGGAAGAGGAAGAAGAGCATGGTAAATATACTGTGAAATGTAAAATCTGTTTTTTGTTTTAGTATTTTACAAAAGGTTGCATTAATCCCACAGTTCCTCTTCTGATACTGGTTCAAATACCTAAAATCAGTTCATACTGAGTACCAGTCCATAACCTGAACTCCTCTCTTTGTTTATCAGTTTAAATCTGTCTGAGTAAAATGCATTCTTGACCCTGGAAACAGCTGTTCACAAGCTTTTAATCCTCTCACCTGATCTCTGGAATTTGCCCGATGGTCACGGAATGGCAGATGTTCAATTGTCATGATGTTTCTAAACACTGTGTAAGACCTGTTCACATGCTCCAAACAAGTACAGCTAACCGCTAACTGAAGTCAGGGCAGCTCTACCTGTTGGTCCTCTCGTGTTGGACTGAGGACAGACTGGACGCCACAGTGGCAGGACGTGCCGGGGCTAGCTGGTTAGCATAGCTCTTTTCAGTAGATGTCTCTGCTACCTGATACATGGACATCTCAGACATCAACACTGTTACGTCTTCCCACTCTGTTGATATTGTTAGTTCATTTATTCATTTATGAACTAAGTCTGTCCACATCTCATACATTGCACCTTGAAGGACTTCTCGTCCACGATGGTTTCAAATGTCACGTTCCAGGTTTATGGTGCACCACTCCCATCTGCTGGTGAAGGTCATGTGGGATGATGTAAATGTTCCTCGTGGTGAGAATTCTCCATTCTCCTGTTTCCGTCCACAGTGGGTCTGAGGTGGAAGGAGGGTCTGCGGCAGAAAGCATCGGACGCCTTTCTACGGCAGCAACAAGCTGCCCCCAATCTGAGAAAACTGGTTTATGGTTCAGGTAACCTGTTGCACATTTTATATCTATCTATCTATCTATCTATCTATCTATCTATCTATCTATCTATC
>NW_022287418.1:0-2279 GCF_004355925.1 Anarrhichthys ocellatus | reverse complement strand
GTAGACATTAGGGTGGTAGCATTAGCATGCTAACAAGCTAAACTAAGTTGGTGAATATTATATGTGCTGAGCATTAGCATGTTAGCATTTGGCTTCACAGTCTAATCGTCTAATCGTCTAATCTTTATTCATGAATTACTGGATTATTTAACACTTTCAGAGAAGTAAAAAGTATTCAAATAAAACATGTAACTCTCTGGTTAACTGAATGACCCTCAGAGACATTTTTTTAAGGTGAAATAAGCCAGAGAGTCAAGTTATTTAAGAATATTTTTAATAGTAAAAGCACCTTTTAAAAGAATCCAATGAAAGCCTGTCACAATACTGAAAGCACCACCACAATCACATGTGCACCCTCGTGGTCCGAGCAGGGACCAGGTACCGCCACCACAGGTGAGTGCTCTCCAACAACCCGCAGGGGGAGGAGCCACAGTCTGCCGCCATGATGGAGGTCTGGATCTGCGGGCTCCTCTTCACGCTCCCGCCATCTGTACGTCTCGTTCTGTCGCCATGGAGGCCGTGGTCGGTGTCCGGGATGAGCCGTCCGAGTCGCCCTGGATCAGAGGAGGAAACGGGTCACAGTCTGGTTCTGGTTCAGTGAAGACACTTTACTGTACCGGAGTCAGTGCTGCTGACAAACACTGCATGTATACAGTATATACATATACACACATACACATATATATATATATATACACATATATACATATACACATATACACACATACATATATATATATATATATACATATACATTCATATTTTATTATGTTATTCTTGCTAGCAGCCCTGACTCCACTCAATCTCTAAAACAAACCTTTTGACCCAAACATTCTAAAAGTTCAGAAATGTTCAAAACCTCATTCACAAATTGTCCAATTTAAAGTTTGCAGTGAATCATTAAAGATCTACGATGAGTCAGCAGCTTCACTGAGCACAAAGCAAAGCGTCACGGTGAGCAAAGAGTTAAACTTCTTGGTGCTGGTTGGTCGTGTCCACAGAGGGTCGGGCATGAAAGGATCACGTGTCACCGTTAGAGTGAGAGATCCCTAAAGGAAACTGGCTGGTTGTGTTTACGCACAGAGCGCTTTAGATGACGCAACAGCTCCTCCACCAACAAGCCGCTCTGTATAGTGAGCTCACGTGCACAGAGAGGAGCATCACACCAGCTCACCTTCACCTCTCACTCCTTGGCTTTCTTCTCCGTGTTCTGGAGCTTCTCCACGATCTTGCGCTCGTGTCCGGACGGGTTGTGTCGGTTGGTGTTGTCGCTGGCCTCCTTCTTTGTGCGTCCTTTACGGGCCGAGCCTTCTGTGGAGAGGAACACACTTAAACTCTAGTTTAATAAAGCAACATGAGAGATGTGTGTGGAGTTCTGTGAGTGGAGTCAGAGAGAGAAGGACGAGTGACTCACCTGTGTATTTATCCGTCAGGTTATAATATTCATACTGGTCATAATGCTCGTCTTCAAAGCTCGACGGCTTCAGGTTCTTCACGTCCACGTGACTCATGATGTAATAAAATGTTTAAATGTTAAAAACTCAAAAACCTGTTTCTGTCTTCAGTCTGAGCAGAAAACAACAAGATGTTCAGTCCGGAATGTTCCGTGTGTTTTTATAACGGAGACACTGAGCTCCTCCTCCTCCACACACACACACACACACACACACAGTGAGTGTGAGTGTGTGTCTCTCTGCGTGTGAGTGTGTGTGTGTGTGTGTGTTGTCAAACACCTCGTGGCTGTTCCATCTAAACAGACTTTGGACTCAGAGAGTAAAAGAGAAACACGTTGACGTTGAGAATAAAGTGAAAAATGAAGAGAAACATAAACTTATTGATTATAGAAAGAATAGAAACCCTTTTTATTGTCATATACATATACACATACACGAAATTTGATTATGTGATGAATGTATATATTTATATATATATATTTATATATATTCATGTTTAGCTTCCTGGTGCAGCTGTAAACACAAACATTGTTTCCAACAACATGAAGGAAACATGACGTCATGTTCTGAATTTAAACATAATTACAGGTCGTCACATCCTCTCATGTACACTTTTACTGCAGCGGGGTTGTACTTCCTGTATTCAAACCTTTAGTTAAAGTAAAGAAAAGAGTTGAGTTCACAGAAGATGAAATAAGAATGTTCATATTTATGAGGTTTTAACAAGCTTCTTGTTTCCTCTGAGCTCAGTCAGCTGTTTTCAACTCATGTTGTTGTCTCCTCCTCCTCCCTCTCCTCCTCCTCCTCCTCCCTCTATTCCTCCTC
>NW_022287417.1:0-2281 GCF_004355925.1 Anarrhichthys ocellatus | reverse complement strand
ATACATACATACATACATACATACATACATACATACATACATACATACATACATACATACATATATACATATATACATATATACATATATACATACATACATACATACATATATACATACATATATACATACATACATATATACATACATATATACATACATACATATATATATACATAATATACATACATACATATATATATATATATACATAATATACATACACACACACATGTGAATAGTTGAAGATTCTACATTCAGAGTGGTGGAGACAGAAAAGTGCACTGCAGTGAATGAGGAGTTACTGTGGACACAAAGTCTGTAGGCATGCCAACAGCTCACTGAGGCTGTAAGACCAAAGTGTTAAAGAGATAAACCAAAGTACTGGACTAAGACAATTGGACATTTGACCTGAGAAAAAGTCAGATCACCACAATCATTGGGATTCATCCTGTACCAAATGTCATGGCAATCTGTCCAGTATCTAGAGATCTGTCAATCAGCGACTAAAAACACATGTCATTACCTGTATAGTGCTGAGCACAGCAGTAGCAGCTCACCTGTTAAACACCATGAAAACAATAGCCAGCTGATCATCTGACCGGAGAGCTCCAACCTTGCAGAGGCAGCAGAGGAATGCAGCGAAGGCAGCTTCATGACCTGAGAAGATAAACACACACATGCCAGAACAGGAACAGCAGCTGTGTGCAGTCCACCTGTGCTTCACTTCAACTCACCACCTTTCTTGATTTGACCGTAATGTGATGAACAAAACCTGACAATGTAATCAAGCTACTACATCGGCTTTCAGTTAGTACTTTGCAACGTACTACTTCTACTATGAATTGGGTTTTGTTACTTGTAGTTTATAGACCACCGCTGCTTTTACTTCTGCTCCATATTTCTGCCTTTTGTCCAAATGTCCTCTTTACTGAAGGACTCTGTGCAGTGATTGACTCTCCTTCTTCATACATTATCACAGCCTTGTTTTCAATGCATTTAAAAACATCTCAAAGCCACGTGTCGTCTTTGAAGCTTAACTCAAAGTCTTTGCGCTGGTCAAGTGTTTCTTCATCTTTGTAGGACTAAATGCCTGCTGCCTTCATAAAGCTCTGAATCAGGCCTACTTTTGACACAATAGCACCTCCTGGTGAAATATATCTCTTGAAATATAACAAACACCAAAGCAGCGACGTGATCGTGTGTCAACATGACAGAACAGATCCCACCAGGGCTATGACAGAAGAGCTGCAATAGGCAAGAAATCCAATCTGGTAACATTCAGATATAAATCATTTAAACATTTCTCCCTCATCTCTAGAGGTCATCTTGTACATTTGAGTTTCTGGAGATCACAGCCGTGAAAAATATTTTGACAATCCAACAGCAATGCCTCTCCAGATAAAGTGTCTGCTACTGCAGATCATCCACAGAACACAGCATCACAAACTAAATCCCATTCACCTGTATGTATTGGGATGGAGGCAGATATCTCTGAGGTTTTTAAAATCCACATATCTTGGATGGGTAACAGTGTCTAAATGAGGACCGACTCTTCAATATTTAAGATGGCTGGGTTGTGTCAAGGTTTAGTGTGGTTCTCACGTATTATTGACACTGCTAAGAACTGCTAAATGTAATACCACGGGACACACGGTAAGCAAAGCTTTGCTTTTTATTGGAAAATTATATACGTTTTTGGAAGTATTGTTTGGGTCATTTTATCCTTCATCAGATGGTACATAGTGGAGAACTGACAGGAAACGCATGATGACCGGCTCCTCTGATTCCTCAGTTAGTCATTTTATACTGTCCCCTAACTCCAGTGCTTTGTAAAGAATTATAGCAATACAGAGGTAAATAACCAGCACACACACACAGCCAGCACTGTTACCTGTTCCATAGTCTATCCTGGTGGCGTTCCCCACAGACTCTTTCAGATAGACGGCTATCTCTGGAGCTGCAGCACATCTGTCAGCTGGGAGCATCGCTGCCACCAAAGCCTCTGCCTCCTGCACACACACAAACACATCACACCTGTGAGCTGCAAGCTCACAGGTGTGTCTCAAAGCTGCAGAACAGCTTTGAGACAGAGGGATTGTCCAATCAAACATGGGGAGAGCTTTATGGATTGTGTGGAGTGAGATAAAGGTTACAAAGGGTCAGTACGTTTCCAGAGAATGTCTGGACATTTTCCAAAGTAAGTTAAGCTCGCTCATTTTGAAAACTTTGCACAGTTTCAATACAAAATGATTATTAACATTTTATTGGGGGGGGGGGG
>NW_022287416.1:0-2281 GCF_004355925.1 Anarrhichthys ocellatus | reverse complement strand
GATTGACAGGTCTCTACCAGAGACGTATACGGTGTCTCTACGTCACTTCTCCGTATTCCAAATATGGTCACTTCCATTCATCGGTTGTGGGAAAAAGCGAACATGGCGACGGCCAAAATCCAAGATGGCGCCAACGACATCACAGAATTCGAGGCTTCAAAACGGCAGTCCACAAACCAATGGGTGACGTCACGATGACGACAGTCTATGATGAAATAACTGAGCTAACAGCATAGCACCATTGGGAACAACTAACGTAAATGAGACACGTAGGCCTTTTACATTGTAATTAATTTCCATTTGGAGAAATTGAAAATGGCCGGCACGAATTTTTAATAAAGACAGTTTGTTGGCAATGTTTTCACAGCAATATAAAATCGATTTTAGAGAGGGAATTATGACTTGTGTGGTGGCAATTTCTGATGATTTTAGCACAAAGTCTTAAACTTTTGTCTTTCTGTAAGTTTAATTCAAGCAGTCGGAGTCACAGCTCGGCCAAATGAATGAGAGAAGCCGGTGTTTTATACCCTGGACACTGTTGAGTAAGAGAGAGAGAGAGAGAGAGAGGATGAGCTAAACCTTATCTTGAACTGGTGCATCCTGGAGACCAAGTTAGGCCGTCTTACTGTCGGGCGTTTTAGTCGGTCGTCAGAGGTAGAGTGGGTCGTCCTCCAATCAGAAGATTGGCGGTTCAATCCTCCGGCTCCTCCATATCTCCGTGTGTCCTTGTTGTGTGACAGTTAATCCCGTAAGCTGTGTGAATGTTGCGTGAATGGCTAGTTAGTCCTGATAAGCAGGTGGCTCCTTGCATGTTAGCTCCTGCCATCACTGCATGAATGAATGTGAATGACACGGTCTGGAAGAATACATAAGATACACTGATACTAGCTCTAAGCAGCTTATAACACATCATTACAACTACTAATGCCCCTAGAACATATGTAATCAAAGCAAATATATAGATACAAATACAATCATTCATTTCTAAGTCATTTTAATTGTGTGTTTGTATGCAGATAACCACTATATATATGTGTGTATATATATATATATGTATACATATGTATATATGACATAATAAATTAAAAGGAAAACATTAAGAATTATTACCTATTATTGATAACAATAAATTGGATTTGTATAGGGCTTTAAAAAAGGTTATTCAATGAAAATAAAATAATAGGCCTACATTTTCAATTCTGGACAAGTAAGTTTGGCTATTAGGCTTGAAAACATCTCATGTTATATGTCATATATATATATATATGATGATAATTGCCTCGGCAACCAAGAAACACTGGTGTCCTGTTGATGCGTAATGGTCCCTCCGGCCCCGAGCGAGTATCATCCCAGTGTCGAGCCTCTTCAGCTGGGATCCTCGCCAGGAGGAAGGTGAAGACTCTGGGCTCCATTAATCTCCCACTGCTGCCCAGTTCATGCTATTTCAGGTCCGAGGCGCCGCAGAGACCGGACTGTAATCGTGCGCGCCCTTTGTATAAGTCTATATTTATTTGGTGGCACTGTGTCCTCCACTTAGGGTTAATCAGGTGAATCACTGCGAGGGGAGGCGGGCAGGGTAGGCAGAGGCCGTCTCATCCATCCATGAAGTTATTACAGTAATACGCGTAAGTGTTATTTATGACTGTGAAGCAGAGAGAGGCCTTTTGTGCTTCAGCTTAAATGTCATGATAATTATATGATAATGAATCGCTGGTGCAGCCGAGCAGAGGAAGTGGGAGGGGCTCACACGTGCACATGTCATCCACACAGCACATGCCATGTGAGTGAGTGTGATGTGAGGAAGATGAGTGAAAATCAATGCTGGAGGAGAAGATGTGGGTTTCAGAGTGAAGATGACTTGACTGGTGTGTTTCAGGAGAGCACAACCTGAGTCTCTCTCTGCTCCTTTGGGGCCCAGTGTGTTTCAGGTCCAGACCTGAATCATGGTTCTGGACCGGTTTACGATACCAGATGTACAGTAGTGTACTCAACCTTTATCTATGTCATGCCTCAGGGCATAAACTGGCCCTGGGCAGAGAAACCAAAGTCAAGCACACGGCCTGAGTATATTTTCTATAGTGTGCTCTTCTTCTCTTTTGACTCCTTCCTTGTAATTTGGCAGCGTAGAGACATTTTCCTATTGCAATATCGAATCAAAATTGTGCAAAGTATAATTCGATTGCTGGTTCTGAAATGTGAAGCCAATGATGAAGTGCTTAAAGCTGCATTCTCTCTACTGACCAGCAGGGGGCGACTCCTCTGGTTGTATAGAAGTCTATGA
>NW_022287415.1:891-2282 GCF_004355925.1 Anarrhichthys ocellatus | reverse complement strand
TGTGTGTGTGTGTGTGTGTGTGTGTGTGTGTGTGTGCGCTTGTCTTTATACCACTCTGACTGTCCACCCAACTGTATGGTTATGCAGGCTTTAAGTGTGTATGTGTGCGTGCATGTGAACCCCAAGAAAGTGGCAGTCTTGGACAAGAGATTCAGTGCAGATTGTAAGGTTTCTGATGATTACTCAAGAAATCTTCAGTAAACACGAAACCATACAACATTACAAAACAAAATAATTCAAGTTATCTCTGTAAAATACAGCATTCAAACTCAAAGTATAAATGGGAAAAAGGGTTGAATTTGCATTTTTAAGTTCAAAATACTTTTTAAACCCCTTTTTCCATATTGGAGAACATTTGTTAGGCTTATTAGTTTTGAAAGACTTTTATTGAAGCTCACACTGTTCTGCATCTCAATGTGTGTATATTCTCAATATTTGAAATAGCTTCAACATGACAGTGTCCAGGACAGCTTCTGCTTCACAAGTTGGTGTCTATAAACAACATTGATGAATTAGCTTTGGGCACGTCATATGTGTCATTTCAACTAGGTTATACAACATTGATTGACAGTTCTCTCCTTCAACATGAACTCTTCCTACATGTGACTGTCACACACTAAGTTGTCATTTGGGTTTATTGATGATTTTCCAACCAGCAAAAAATAAGCCAAGCAGTAGCAGCATCGTGCTTCATTGTGCAGCTACAGCATCAACTTTAAATCCTCATTAATGCGCTTTGGGAGTTTTTTAAGTAATCAGTCACGTGATCGTCCAACTGTTTGCCAGTTGATTACAATGTATCAGAATGAGCTCAAACTGGTGCTCAAGTGTTTGTTTCTGGATTTTTATGGTGTTAGCTGAGCTTTAAGTCCGGCTGTGTACTGAAGATTTATGATTGCAATATTTTGTTCACTATATTAATAAAACAGTTCAGTTTGACCTCGTTCTATATGATGAAAGGGGAAGTAGAGTTTCTGTCAGCAACAGTAAAAATAATTGTTATAATGATAGCTTCCTCTGAGAGTTAATGATCAAGACTTTCTGTTCATAAACATACATATTTGGACAGAAACAAAACCTACAAACAAATCAAATGACATATTTGAAAAGGGACTTAGGGACAAATGGAGAGAATGAGTCTGGGAGAGACATATCACACTTTCAGCATATCACAGATGTACTTATATCTCTCTCTCACACACACGCACACACACACACACACACAATGTCCTGAGCTGGATAGCGATTCAAACAAACATCCAATTTGCTGGGCAGATTACCCAGGGGGCCTCGCTGTTTGCCACCTGAAAGGGGGTTGGATGTGACTCATCAGGAAGATGCTAATATCAATCTTTACACACACACACACACACACACACACACACACACAC
>NW_022287415.1:62-881 GCF_004355925.1 Anarrhichthys ocellatus | reverse complement strand
ACACACACACACACACACACACACACACACACACACTCGGATGGGAAATATTAATTCTTGACAGAAGCCTGCCGCAACTGGCAACTTAATTACACTCATTTCACTGTGATTGTCCCCCACAGGAGCACAAAAACACACACTAACACACACACACACACTCAGATAAGACAATTTGGCCCTAACACACTGAATTAAGGATATTGTCATATTGGATAATTTCCCCTGCGTGAGTGTGTGTGTGTGTGTGTGTGTGTGTGTGTGTGTGTGTGAAAACAAAGACAATTAGTAGCCGCAGCAACACAATGTTATTAAAAGATTTTTTTTTTCTTCTTCTTTCTGTTTGCAGTGATTCAGGTCGCATTTTACCGATTTAAGTTATAATTTCCTCTTCAATGATGTACATTGACTCACTGCTACACTGACAATAGATTAAATACTAAATTGCTGCGGCAATCACCGAATGATAATGTGTACCATCAAATTGAGAAACCCAATAAAAAGAATAAAAGACTTGTTGAGAAAACTTAGAAAAGGTTTAATTTGAAGTCATTTGAGGAAGATTGCAGGGAAATGGCTTTCTACTTGTGCGAAGTTCCAGCTCCAATTATTTAAGTCTTTAATTACTAGTTTGAGTTAAATTCCGTTTAAATTCCATTTAGAGGATACTTACCAAAACAAAATACTCTTTAAAATGTATCCTACGAGTGACTTTGAGATGAAGTGTTGCAATTTATGTTTGTTATGTATTTATACTTCCTTCTTATTTCACTCTCACACACACACACACACACACACACACACACACACACACACACACAC
>NW_022287414.1:0-2282 GCF_004355925.1 Anarrhichthys ocellatus | reverse complement strand
TATGTTAAAACATTTCCCACATATTTGCTTTATTGCGTGTTTCTTTGTAAGTTCAATTATGAGTCACAGTGCATCAAAACTGCAAAAACATTCAAGACAGAAATGCAGTTCAAACATTAAGAAAAAAACATGGAAAATTCCTCCACATAATTTACATTAAATAATATCTAGTCACTTATTACAATATGTAAATCAGTAAAAAACATCCAGCAATCATTTAGATTTTGTTTTTAATTTACACAGTAAATGTTGTTAAAGGTACAGTGTGTAGCATTTCAGGGGATCTATCAGAAGTAGAATATAGTATATGTTTATAATGACATGAAAATAGTGTTTTCGTTAGCCTAGAATGAATCCTTCGTATTTACATTGAGCCTGTCCTCTACACGGAGTCCGCAATGTTGCACCGCCATGTTTCTTTAGCCCATAATGAAAAAACCTATCACTGGCCATAGTGAGAGCCTGCCTGACTTCAGTTGCTCTTAAAGTAGTGTTATTATGGTAAGATGGCCTCTAAGCGAGACGAACAGCCTTAATACCGTTTTGGAAAAAGAGTGAGCGGAGAGGTATTTAGTTGGTGTCAATCTGCAACCATGCCACTTGATGCCACCAAATCCTACAAACTACCTTTTTAGTATCTACTCCATCTCATCTGTTAAGGTACTATTATAGTATCAATATTGAAAATAACATTATTGTTGTCGGCGGTACTAATAAGTGGTTTTGAGACCCATTTTCTGTTGTGAAAACCAGTTTATCCCACATTGAAATTCCTCTCAGCGTCAGTCATATATGCTACCGTCATCATACTTTCCTCTGTGTTCAAAGTCATTGACTACACCGGTCTCTATTAAAACATTTTTGAGTGAGTTAACCAGAAGTAATACTATGCTGTTGTCTAGCTTGATGCTGCTAGAGTGCCGTTACTCAATGTGAGGGCAGTGCACTCACAATCGTTAATAGGCGCAGGTAGAGTTTGGCAAAACCAAGAAGGTTAAAAAAAAAAAAAAAACTACACTATTGCAAATGAGCACACACACATAATACTTATACATTTAATGCCTGTAAATACCGTTAGCATATTTCTACAACAGTATGGTTCGGGTCAAATTTGACCCAGACCAAGAATTCCCTGATAGTGTCTATACCAAATTTTTAACTACAGATCTATTTAGAATGTCTAAATAGCCTATGTCTCATTAATAAATGTATGATTAATCCTTAATCAATGTTTGAGAGAGCAGGGAGAGTATATTTTTTAAGTTTTACAACATTCGTTTTTGGAATAAAACATCTACTGTTAAACATTATCATGTCCTGTTTTACATAAGACATAAAAGCCATAATGATTTAAATATATTGTATAAATTTGAAAATGGCATGAACATTCTGGAACTGTTGGGATTTATAATATAACCATATTTAATCATTGCAACCATTAAACGCTGTCCCCACTGCTATATCTTAAGAAATCATAATCATCAACATTAATTCAACATTTACCACTTACAACACAAAACATAATAAAATGCTTATTATGAAGTAGCCAATAATCAGTCAGTGATCAGAGTTTTCTTCCTGCTCCGACACATCCTCCAAATCACTATCACCCTCACCTTGGAAGAACAGATCAAGGGCCTGTTGCACACTAAATCTTGCTGCCATGTCGTCAGTCACTGAAATGGCAGCTTAGGTACCTTCATAATGTTATGAACCCCCCCCCCTCCTCCCAAATGTGTTACTTTGTAGATTTGATAATATTGCAGGTGCAGATCTTGTGTCTGTGACAAGGCACCCTCTGACCTCTGGATGACTCCCTTTGTGCACCATGATCACTCCTGTGCCGTTTTACCATTTCGAGGCTCTCCCATGCCCCTTCAAAGACCAGCAGGTGTCCATCTCTGCAAGAACCTGGGCAAATGTTGTTGGAACACAGACAGTGTCGAGGTCCCCTTTGAACTCTGTCTCATAAAAAATACGCAGACATGGCCTCTACAGTTTCAGGATTCCTTAAAACCACCATTTGCCTTGATTTGACCTACACTGGTAGATCTAAAATCCATCTCAATAGATACGGGTCAAATTTGACCCAAAACAGCCTCCGTGTACAAAAATTTGTAACACCTGTACAAAAGTACAACATTTTGGGTCACTTTAGGAAAAGTCATCAAATTTCAGGCTTAAAGAATGTTTAGGGTATTTTTACTGCTGTCAAATCAGGTCAAATTTGACCCCAACAGTATGTAAGGTTAGAGCCAGGCTTCCATTTTTAACAATATGAC
>NW_022287413.1:0-2282 GCF_004355925.1 Anarrhichthys ocellatus | reverse complement strand
TATGTTAAAACATTTCCCACATATTTGCTTTATTGCGTGTTTCTTTGTAAGTTCAATTATGAGTCACAGTGCATCAAAACTGCAAAAACATTCAAGACAGAAATGCAGTTCAAACATTAAGAAAAAAACATGGAAAATTCCTCCACATAATTTACATTAAATAATATCTAGTCACTTATTACAATATGTAAATCAGTAAAAAACATCCAGCAATCATTTAGATTTTGTTTTTAATTTACACAGTAAATGTTGTTAAAGGTACAGTGTGTAGCATTTCAGGGGATCTATCAGAAGTAGAATATAGTATATGTTTATAATGACATGAAAATAGTGTTTTCGTTAGCCTAGAATGAATCCTTCGTATTTACATTGAGCCTGTCCTCTACACGGAGTCCGCAATGTTGCACCGCCATGTTTCTTTAGCCCATAATGAAAAAACCTATCACTGGCCATAGTGAGAGCCTGCCTGACTTCAGTTGCTCTTAAAGTAGTGTTATTATGGTAAGATGGCCTCTAAGCGAGACGAACAGCCTTAATACCGTTTTGGAAAAAGAGTGAGCGGAGAGGTATTTAGTTGGTGTCAATCTGCAACCATGCCACTTGATGCCACCAAATCCTACAAACTACCTTTTTAGTATCTACTCCATCTCATCTGTTAAGGTACTATTATAGTATCAATATTGAAAATAACATTATTGTTGTCGGCGGTACTAATAAGTGGTTTTGAGACCCATTTTCTGTTGTGAAAACCAGTTTATCCCACATTGAAATTCCTCTCAGCGTCAGTCATATATGCTACCGTCATCATACTTTCCTCTGTGTTCAAAGTCATTGACTACACCGGTCTCTATTAAAACATTTTTGAGTGAGTTAACCAGAAGTAATACTATGCTGTTGTCTAGCTTGATGCTGCTAGAGTGCCGTTACTCAATGTGAGGGCAGTGCACTCACAATCGTTAATAGGCGCAGGTAGAGTTTGGCAAAACCAAGAAGGTTAAAAAAAAAAAAAAAACTACACTATTGCAAATGAGCACACACACATAATACTTATACATTTAATGCCTGTAAATACCGTTAGCATATTTCTACAACAGTATGGTTCGGGTCAAATTTGACCCAGACCAAGAATTCCCTGATAGTGTCTATACCAAATTTTTAACTACAGATCTATTTAGAATGTCTAAATAGCCTATGTCTCATTAATAAATGTATGATTAATCCTTAATCAATGTTTGAGAGAGCAGGGAGAGTATATTTTTTAAGTTTTACAACATTCGTTTTTGGAATAAAACATCTACTGTTAAACATTATCATGTCCTGTTTTACATAAGACATAAAAGCCATAATGATTTAAATATATTGTATAAATTTGAAAATGGCATGAACATTCTGGAACTGTTGGGATTTATAATATAACCATATTTAATCATTGCAACCATTAAACGCTGTCCCCACTGCTATATCTTAAGAAATCATAATCATCAACATTAATTCAACATTTACCACTTACAACACAAAACATAATAAAATGCTTATTATGAAGTAGCCAATAATCAGTCAGTGATCAGAGTTTTCTTCCTGCTCCGACACATCCTCCAAATCACTATCACCCTCACCTTGGAAGAACAGATCAAGGGCCTGTTGCACACTAAATCTTGCTGCCATGTCGTCAGTCACTGAAATGGCAGCTTAGGTACCTTCATAATGTTATGAACCCCCCCCCCTCCTCCCAAATGTGTTACTTTGTAGATTTGATAATATTGCAGGTGCAGATCTTGTGTCTGTGACAAGGCACCCTCTGACCTCTGGATGACTCCCTTTGTGCACCATGATCACTCCTGTGCCGTTTTACCATTTCGAGGCTCTCCCATGCCCCTTCAAAGACCAGCAGGTGTCCATCTCTGCAAGAACCTGGGCAAATGTTGTTGGAACACAGACAGTGTCGAGGTCCCCTTTGAACTCTGTCTCATAAAAAATACGCAGACATGGCCTCTACAGTTTCAGGATTCCTTAAAACCACCATTTGCCTTGATTTGACCTACACTGGTAGATCTAAAATCCATCTCAATAGATACGGGTCAAATTTGACCCAAAACAGCCTCCGTGTACAAAAATTTGTAACACCTGTACAAAAGTACAACATTTTGGGTCACTTTAGGAAAAGTCATCAAATTTCAGGCTTAAAGAATGTTTAGGGTATTTTTACTGCTGTCAAATCAGGTCAAATTTGACCCCAACAGTATGTAAGGTTAGAGCCAGGCTTCCATTTTTAACAATATGAC
>NW_022287412.1:0-2282 GCF_004355925.1 Anarrhichthys ocellatus | reverse complement strand
ACACACACACACACACACACACACACACACTCATGAACACGTCAGTCTGGTAGAAACATGTGTTCCTCACTCGTCGGTCGGCTTGATGGTTCTCAGATTGCTGCGTGACATTCTGGACAGATGGAGGGGTGAGGATGACTGTCGCTCACCTTCCTCCTAATTTAAACCATCTGTCTGGACTCGGGGCCTCATCTGGCCCTCGCCTGACTTCAACCACAGAATGGAGCATCTGTAAAGGGAGACGCATATATAAAAAGTGTAAAGATTAACAGTAAAGTTGTGGAATTATTATCTTTGGTGAGAATAGTTGGTCCTGTTGCTGGACATTAGTAAGAAAATAATGAATATAATTTTGTATGATATCATTCAAACCATTGTCTGAGGGTACGTCGCCTCGATAAATAAGACGGCTTCTTCCTCCTTCCCTCAGATATGCCGTGCCCAAAGTGTTTTCCTTTCCCATCAGGATTTTATTCATGAAGTTTTGCAACCTAAAGTTACCCGTCATCCTCTGAGCCCGGTCCCCGGAGACATTTACGTCCGTCTCTACTCGCAAACAAACTCCGGCTGTTTTAATAAAGAAGTCGCTCAACAACAACAACAAGAAACACAATCTGATTTCCATGTTTTCCAGACATCAGCAGCACACGATAACAACACGTCCTGAGGAGATGGAGGTGTGCAGCTCTTCATCCAGCTGTGATACAGCTGCAGGAGAGAGAACAGTCTAATCCAGAATGTCACCAAACAGAGAAGATGAGGTTCGTCGCTATACCTACGAAAATTGATAGTCTGTAATTTGTAGATATCCCAAAATATACATTTGTTTGTGTTCCTTATGATGATGAACCAGGAAGTAGAAAGACCGCAAAAAACCACATTGGGGAGATGGATGGGTCAAACTAAATAACAGACTTTTACCACAAAGTTTGCTCTTCGTTCCGTGTTTGAAATGAGGAGTCAACGGTGATTTAGTCGTCACCTAACTTCCACACTTAAGTATCGACAGTTCCATAGTTATTTTACAACAAACTATAATCTTTTCCTAAACCGAACTAAGTATTTCTCGATCTTTTCCAAAACCTACTTTCGTAGGAAATCACATGAAGAACGAGGAGTAACTTTTATCATCGGAGCCGTTATATGAAATTATGTTAAATGTAGTTTATTCTTGTCATGCTCTCAATAGTCCCTGTATGTTCAATATGTTGGTACAATGAGTGGAATTAGATGAATTCAACAAACTGTACCTGCTTATGTTTTTTAGAGCGTGTCTGTGGCTCCCTCACTTCTCCTACAGTCTGGGATTTGAACCAGCAACCTTCTGACCTCCTCCCCCCTCTGTATCTGACGGATGTCTGGAGCCAAACCACGGCAGCTCAGGCCGACAGCGGAGCAGCGTGACGGAGCCGACGGTGTCGAATGTCCTGTCAAAACCGCTCGGTCGACTCTTTCATCACAGCTCACTCACTCTCTTTCAGAGGAAGAGGAGGAGGAGGAGGAAGAGGAGGAGTGGTGAGAAAGTCATCCTGAACTTTAATGAAGAATATATTTTATACATGTGATCCGATTGTCCTCCGCGCCGCTGCACATTTACACATCCGCTCACTCACTCACGCTCCGCCGGCTGATACGTTTCGGCTTAATTAACCTCGTTAGCATGTGGTGAGAATCCCATCATGCGGCGTAATGGAATGAGCCCGGTGTGATCGCAGGTTGTCGAGGTGTGTGTAGAACAACGGGTATATTTAGCCGAGCCGCCCTCTGGGTATCGGTGCGTGTAACGGAGCCATAAGAACGACGAATACTGTGCAGCTGTAATGTCTGAGATCTGAGGTCATGTAAAGACAACACCTGTCCTCACTAACTCTTTCACGCATTCACCTGGTTATGTGAACAAGTTGTAGGCAATCCGACATCTGCAGTGTGCTGTAACGAGCACTGTTAACAAGCTTCAGCAATACCGAGGTCATGAGTTAAAGCGCCGAAAAGCTTGTTTAATTGTCTCTATATTTAATTATTTTTACATCTAATTCTATCTTCACCTTTCCGTATCCATGATTATAAATACATGATGCACTAAATGCTGTTTCAAAGCCTTCTCCACATGCTAGGAATACAATTCTGGTGGAATTTACAAATTGTCTCAATGATAGCTGAGGCTCTAGAGGCTGTTTCAACAAATCTGCCTTGCAGACTTCAATGAGACATGAGACAATTTTCTTGCATTCATTCTCTCTGCTGTCCACCAGGGGGCGACTCCTCTGGTTGTATAGAAGTCT
>NW_022287411.1:0-2282 GCF_004355925.1 Anarrhichthys ocellatus | reverse complement strand
TATAAGGACACTGTATGGACACTGTGTGGACACTATAAGGACACTATCAGGACACTTTAAAGAACATATTAGAAAGTCAAGTGGAGCCACGTCTTTGTGTTGTGGTGTCTGGTTGATGAACGGGTAAAATAAATCAGCTGACATCAGCTTAATTATTGACAGCGTGAAGCGTCCGGTCTGAAGAAAACATCCACAAACTCATGAGCTGCTTCATCACATGACGAGATGTTACAGAGCAGCTGACGAGCTCATGACACTAACGTCCTTTAGATTGTGAGGTCAACTAGTCTCTACCAGAGAGGTGTGCTCGTGTGTTTGAGTGGCACTGCGACCGAACACGACCTGACTCCACATGTCAACACGAGTCATACGACTTTAATATACATATAATATATATACATATAATAACAATGAATATCGTTCTGCAGGACGCAGAGACAGGAGGGTGAGTGTTAGTGTGTGGTGATTAAAAGGTCATCTAGTGTTGAAGTACTGAACGTTTATCAGATTCACAAGAAACAGACGTGTTTAAATAACAAAGTGTCACATATTGATCATGGATCATCATTAACATCGTTTCCCTGCCACACGGTCTCAGTGGAGAACAGCTGGTTTCTAGAGTCCCGTGACTCTTTACACGCTCGTCAGCCGCTGGTCGTGTTGTAACTGAGGAGGAGGTTCGGCCTCCCAACCACACATACAGGATGTTGAGTTAATGATGTAGAAGAAGAAGAACGCGAGTAATCAGGTGAACTAGCTTCAGAAAGTGACGTGTTGTCTTGTTACATACTTCATGTGTGGTGGATCTACCGTGTGCCGCTGGGAACAAGGTTCATGTACATTTAAAACAGAAACTGATGAATATTTAAAGAACTCTAAAGTGTGAGCTTTAAGAGTGGAATGTGGTGTTTAACCCGCTCCAGAGACATGATCTGGTCTGCTTTAGGCCACTGGGGAGAGCGTGCAAGCTGGTTCCCTAATGTGTTCATCAGCGAGTCATTTTTGCGTTCCCGTGACTTTGTCTTGAATCGTCGGCCCTTACCGACAGAAGCTCCGCATCTCACCGTCTCATTTCCACCGGCGTCTTTGTGTAACTGACCCTCCTTCTTCACCCTTGGACGTTTGTGTTCTTCCAGGTTTAGCAATAAGGAAGAGTTAAAAGAGGAGATGTCACGCATCATGCTTTATGGATGAGAAGTACAATCCTGCTGAGAAGATATTCAATAAAAGACCAGAAACAAATGATCTCTATCTGAAGGTCGCCCCCTGTGGACTAAAGCGGTAGTGTCTCTGAGCTCCAGACTCCCTTTAGAAACCCTCTCATGTTACTGCAGCAGGTCTGACAGTCTGCCCCTCTCAGTCCTGGTCCTGGTTCTCCCGTGCCTCCCTTCCCTCCAGCGGGTCCAGGTAAGACGGATGCAGTTTCTGATTTTGGAGGAACGAACTGAAAAGAGCTGCTTTTGAAGAGTCCGTACTTTATATTTCTGAGTAAAGCCCGAACAGAGATGAGGGGACAAAGATGAAGCTGCCTTGTTTTGGGGTTAAGGGTCATACAGCGTGTTAGGCTGCGCGTGCTCTACCTCACTCTACGCACAGATCTATAATAATCTCCCGGAGTTAAACTAGTTTAGAGACAAACAACAGAAGGAGGAGCTGCACTAAGAAGAGGAAGCAGCTCCTCCACGTTGTGTGAATGTGAACGCACAGCTGAGCGATGGAGACGGGAGGTCCAGGGCCGGCCGATGCGTTGGGGAGCTAATGGCAGCCATTAATAAGCACTGGTTAGTGTGTGCATGCTGGGAAGGCTGGGTGGGTTTGTGTATAAAGAGGAATATAAAGAACACGAGCAGTGATTCATCTCCTGAGCTCATTGAGATGAATACACCAATAAAAGCTCCAAATACAACATGAATCACTTCGACCTTCACTCTGTCTTTGTTCGTGTGCACGTGAGGAGCAGCAGGTGAACAGAGCTTCTATTGTTATCATTTAAAGGAACAGTGTGAATATAATACTCATTACTATGTTTCATTAGTGTATAATCACCTGAAACTACGAATACTTGTGTTTTATTTAGCTTAGAAAAAGTCCTTCATGTGTTTATTTGTACTTTTTAATGTTTTGGTTCCACTGATCTCTCTCTTCTGCTTCACATCAACTGAGAGGCATCGCCATCATCTCATCAACCATCATCCTCTCATCAACCATCATTCTCTCATCAACCACCATCCTCTCACCAACCATCACCCTCTCATCAACCATCACCCTCTCATCAACCATCA
>NW_022287410.1:0-2283 GCF_004355925.1 Anarrhichthys ocellatus | reverse complement strand
GTAGACATTAGGGTGGTAGCATTAGCATGCTAACAAGCTAAACTAAGTTGGTGAACATTATATGTGCTGAGCATTAGCATGTTAGCATTTGGCTTCACAGTCTAATCGTCTAATCGTCTAATCTTTATTCATGAATTACTGGATTATTTAACACTTTCAGAGAAGTAAAAAGTATTCAAATAAAACATGTAACTCTCTGGTTAACTGAATGACCCTCAGAGACATTTTTTTAAGGTGAAATAAGCCAGAGAGTCAAGTTATTTAAGAATATTTTTAATAGTAAAAGCACCTTTTAAAAGAATCCAATGAAAGCCTGTCACAATACTGAAAGCACCACCACAATCACATGTGCACCCTCGTGGTCCGAGCAGGGACCAGGTACCGCCACCACAGGTGAGTGCTCTCCAACAACCCGCAGGGGGAGGAGCCACAGTCTGCCGCCATGATGGAGGTCTGGATCTGCGGGCTCCTCTTCACGCTCCCGCCATCTGTACGTCTCGTTCTGTCGCCATGGAGGCCGTGGTCGGTGTCCGGGATGAGCCGTCCGAGTCGCCCTGGATCAGAGGAGGAAACGGGTCACAGTCTGGTTCTGGTTCAGTGAAGACACTTTACTGTACCGGAGTCAGTGCTGCTGACAAACACTGCATGTATACAGTATATACATATACACACATACACATATATATATATATATACACATATATACATATACACATATACACACATACATATATATATATATATATACATATACATTCATATTTTATTATGTTATTCTTGCTAGCAGCCCTGACTCCACTCAATCTCTAAAACAAACCTTTTGACCCAAACATTCTAAAAGTTCAGAAATGTTCAAAACCTCATTCACAAATTGTCCAATTTAAAGTTTGCAGTGAATCATTAAAGATCTACGATGAGTCAGCAGCTTCACTGAGCACAAAGCAAAGCGTCACGGTGAGCAAAGAGTTAAACTTCTTGGTGCTGGTTGGTCGTGTCCACAGAGGGTCGGGCATGAAAGGATCACGTGTCACCGTTAGAGTGAGAGATCCCTAAAGGAAACTGGCTGGTTGTGTTTACGCACAGAGCGCTTTAGATGACGCAACAGCTCCTCCACCAACAAGCCGCTCTGTATAGTGAGCTCACGTGCACAGAGAGGAGCATCACACCAGCTCACCTTCACCTCTCACTCCTTGGCTTTCTTCTCCGTGTTCTGGAGCTTCTCCACGATCTTGCGCTCGTGTCCGGACGGGTTGTGTCGGTTGGTGTTGTCGCTGGCCTCCTTCTTTGTGCGTCCTTTACGGGCCGAGCCTTCTGTGGAGAGGAACACACTTAAACTCTAGTTTAATAAAGCAACATGAGAGATGTGTGTGGAGTTCTGTGAGTGGAGTCAGAGAGAGAAGGACGAGTGACTCACCTGTGTATTTATCCGTCAGGTTATAATATTCATACTGGTCATAATGCTCGTCTTCAAAGCTCGACGGCTTCAGGTTCTTCACGTCCACGTGACTCATGATGTAATAAAATGTTTAAATGTTAAAAACTCAAAAACCTGTTTCTGTCTTCAGTCTGAGCAGAAAACAACAAGATGTTCAGTCCGGAATGTTCCGTGTGTTTTTATAACGGAGACACTGAGCTCCTCCTCCTCCACACACACACACACACACACACACACACAGTGAGTGTGAGTGTGTGTCTCTCTGCGTGTGAGTGTGTGTGTGTGTGTGTGTTGTCAAACACCTCGTGGCTGTTCCATCTAAACAGACTTTGGACTCAGAGAGTAAAAGAGAAACACGTTGACGTTGAGAATAAAGTGAAAAATGAAGAGAAACATAAACTTATTGATTATAGAAAGAATAGAAACCCTTTTTATTGTCATATACATATACACATACACGAAATTTGATTATGTGATGAATGTATATATTTATATATATATATTTATATATATTCATGTTTAGCTTCCTGGTGCAGCTGTAAACACAAACATTGTTTCCAACAACATGAAGGAAACATGACGTCATGTTCTGAATTTAAACATAATTACAGGTCGTCACATCCTCTCATGTACACTTTTACTGCAGCGGGGTTGTACTTCCTGTATTCAAACCTTTAGTTAAAGTAAAGAAAAGAGTTGAGTTCACAGAAGATGAAATAAGAATGTTCATATTTATGAGGTTTTAACAAGCTTCTTGTTTCCTCTGAGCTCAGTCAGCTGTTTTCAACTCATGTTGTTGTCTCCTCCTCCTCCCTCTCCTCCTCCTCCTCCTCCCTCTATTCCTCCTC
>NW_022287409.1:1182-2283 GCF_004355925.1 Anarrhichthys ocellatus | reverse complement strand
ACACACACACACACACACACACACACACACACACACACACACACACACACACAGATTAATGCCTGAGGAGGAAACACAGGGGGAATCAAACCACCGTCCTCTTCCAGGAAAAAGCACATTCCAGCTGAGTGTTGAGTCTGAAGCTGTGACCAAACAACCAGATGGATGTTCTGAAACATTCCAGTGAGTTCTTCTCATGACGTCATCACACGGCGAGTGAGCGGGAGCAGCGCTGCCCTCTGACATCATCACCTCCGTTACTGACTGACAGCAGAGGGTTATCTGCCCACTGCAGCCTCCTGCTGCAGCTTAATGAGGCCTCCTGGGTAATGTAGTCTGTTCTTAACGGACGGGAGGATGAGGAGGAGGAACGAATGTGGGAGTGATGAAGGTGGAGCAGAAACAGTGAATGTTTAAATCATCCGGATACATTTAAACGAGTCAGAAATATAAGTATTACATGTGTTATAAAGACACAAAGGTTGAACATCCTGTAGAACTATTTGATTTTGATGATAAATATTTACTCAAATGAAGATTTTTAAGACTTCCTGTTTCTGAAGTTTCTAAACACAAATGAAAATCATATAAATATATATATATATATATATATATCTATATAGATATAGATATATATATATATATATATATATATATACACGTCCTCTCAGGATGATCAGAGCTGATCCTGACTGATGAAAGTCGTCCTAAAGTCTCCAATGGACTGAAGGAACATGAGTTCTCCTGCAGCGCCCCCCTCAGGACATCTTCAGCATGTTGCTCACCATGTGTTTCTGTCTGTTGTGGACTGTGTCCTCTGTGTCCTCTGTGTCCTCTGTGTCCTCTGTGTGAGTCTTTGGGTGGCAAATGAGTTTCCCCACTGGGGATTAATACAGTATCTAACCTAACCTAACCTAATCTGATCTAAGGATACGGTGAGGAGACAGTGAGGAGGCGGTGAGGAGGCAGTGAGGAGACAGTAAGGAGACGGTGAGGAGACAGTGAGGAGACGGTAAGGAGACGGTGAGGAGACGGTGAGGAGGCGGTGAGGAGGCAGTGAGGAGGCGGTGAGGAGGCAGTGAGGAGACAGTAAGGAGACGG
>NW_022287409.1:0-1082 GCF_004355925.1 Anarrhichthys ocellatus | reverse complement strand
GGTGAGGAGGCAGTGAGGAGGCAGTGAGGAGGCAGTGAGGAGACAGTGAGGAGGCAGTGAGGAGACAGTAAGGAGACGGTGAGGAGACGGTGAGGAGGCAGTGAGGAGGCAGTGAGGAGACAGTAAGGAGACGGTGAGGAGGCGGTGAGGAGGCGGTGAGGAGACGGTGAGGAGACGGTGAGGAGACAGTGAGGAGGCAGTGAGGAGGCAGTGAGGAGACAGTAAGGAGACGGTGAGGAGACAGTGAGGAGACGGTAAGGAGACGGTGAGGAGACGGTGAGGAGGCGGTGAGGAGACAGTAAGGAGACGGTGAGGAGACGGTGAGGAGGCAGTGAGGAGGCAGTGAGGAGACAGTAAGGAGGCGGTGAGGAGGCGGTGAGGAGACGGTGAGGAGACGGTGAGGAGACAGTAAGGAGACGGTGAGGAGACGGTGAGGAGGCAGTGAGGAGGCAGTGAGGAGACAGTAAGGAGACGGTGAGGAGACGGTGAGGAGACGGTGAGGAGACTGTAAGGAGACGGTGAGGAGACGGTGAGGAGACGGTGAGGAGGCGGTGAGGAGACTGTACCTGATATGGAGCAGTAGATGAGTCGGGAGTTCAGTCTGCTCAGCTGCTCATATCCTAAACACATCTGGTGCAGCTTCCCTGGGAGGTAGTTCTCCACCAGCACGTCACACACACCTGCAAGCTGACACACACACACACACACACACACACACACACACACACACACACATTTCGATATAGTGGACTCAGGGTTAGACTTGTGTCCAGTCAGATGTGTGTTTTATTTTGTAGAAAGTCTCTGGATAAATGTTCTTTAGTTTAGCAGACGAAGAACTAAATCATTGGTCAAAGAAACAGGAAGCTTAGATTTAAACAGGAACAGCTTCCTGTTTCAGGGTCAAAGAGTTTCACAATAAAAGCAGCCGAGAACAATCTGTAGTGAACTTTCTCTAAACAGAAGGTTAGTGTGGAGTATCAGCTGATCTAATATATACGTGTGTGTGTGTGTATGTATGTGTGTGTGTGTGTGTGTGTGTGTGTGTGTGTGTGTGTGTGTGTGTGTGTGTGTGTGTGTGT
>NW_022287408.1:0-2284 GCF_004355925.1 Anarrhichthys ocellatus | reverse complement strand
TCTGTCTGTCTGTCTGTCTGTCTGTCTGTCTGTCTGTCTGTCTGTCTCTCTGTCTGTCTCTCTCTGTCTGTCTGTCTCTCTCTGTCTGTCTGTCTGTCTCACCGATTAATAATCGCAATGATCCAGAACCAGCCGGCCTATTTCACCAATGATTGATTGATTATGGATTTATTTTGAAGTGTACTTGTTATCTATATGTTATAAACATATCCTGTCTCCACAAAAATCCTCAGAGAGTCACAAACTTATTCAGTGTGCTTTGGCACAAAGGCAGTAAAACTACTGATTGTAATCCTGCGGGCTTAATAATAATAATAATCTTTATCCAAAAGTTTGGCCCGCTTCTCCTCACACAGCGTTGCCAACAGCGGCGTGAAAAATACATCAAAACGTGCGGCCTGATCGGGAATAGTGTGCTATCTATTTTTCGGAGAGATTCGCCCAGCGGTTTCCCCGAAAATCCCAAAAACTGAGCAAAATTTCTCCATTCACTTGAATGGGGTTTCGGCGTGAAGAGAGCTAAAAAAACACTCAACTTTGGGCCCATATTGACGAGCCGTACATTAACGTAGAAATATGATTCAAAGTTTAAAACGTAGACAAAACGCTGCACTTTATTGAGCCAAAGGGACATTTTGATAGCTAGCACAGTTTTCATGAAGTCACAGATTAAGTTTCAGGAAAAGTTTGGGTCTGTTTCAGATTTTATAATGGGTGTGTATTGCTCAGCTCGTTAAGAGCTAGAGTGATGACATCACAGTCAGAGTGGAGCGGAACAGGAAAATATTCTGTGATTTTTACGAACAAATTGCTCCAGCCTCTAACACCAGGTGCGTCCTCACCATGGCAACCAGTTACACACACACACACGCAGTCTCTCTCTCTCTCTCTCTCTCTACACACACACACACACGACTTGGAGATATTCAGTCAAAGGCATTGTTAGACCTCCTGTCTGCCTGTCTGTCTCTCTCTCTCTCTATCATACAGTCATTCGGTCTTAGATATCTTTAGAGAACTCCCCCCCCCCTCCCATTTCAAAATAAAAGCTCCAGAGAGTGAATTCTAACTGGAATGCTTGTGCTGAAGCCTGTCATTTAATAACCTCTGTGTTTGTGTGTCAAACATTATGAATATGTCTCCTCTCCCCCTCTCTCCCCCACCCAGTCCCACCCTTTCAAAATAAAAGCCCCATAGAGTAATTGTATCTCAACATGAAGCTCAGAATGAGGTTTGTACAGAAATGATGGGAGCGTTAGTGCCCATCATTTCCAAAGGCTTTTCAAACAAAGCTGTACATGTCCAGTACAGAAATGACGGGAGCCATTTGTGGACTGTCCATCACAAATACAAGATTCAATCCAAGAGTATGAATCTAAAATGCAGAAAAGAGAGAAGCGATATCTCAATCGAACCTGAACGATACTACCGGTAACATCAGCGTGTGTAGCTATATATTGCGACGTCTTCGGGCAGTAGAAGACACACTGTCAAAATTTGTTGCGAAATTTTCTAGTTTATTATTATTATTTACACTACGTATATTGATATTTATATATTATTGCACTTTATGTGCAGTCTGAATGTTGCTTCAGTCAGTCTGGAGACCAGAGAAACACTATTCTGTTCCTCTATGTACTGTACTGCCCAGATAACACAGTTATACATATATACATATATATACACATATATCCACAGATATACATATATATATACACATACAGTATATATACAAAGATGTATAACAAGAAAACCTTTCTATTTTATCTCTTATATCAAAATGAACTTGAGGGGAAAAAATCAATGTTGCAAATTTGGAGAAACTATTCACCATTTCAGATTTATGCCTCTCTTTCTCTTTAACTTTATAACGTGATGTCTGGGCAGGTTCCCTGTTATGATCTAAGCTCCGCCTTCTCTTTGGGCATGTATTCAGACCACAGATTATTTTTGTAAATTAAATAAAACCTCAACTAAAAACGTGTCCTGTGTGTTCTCTTTGGGCTGAGAATGAATTCCTGAGATTCAGATTTAATCATTTTATATCAAACTGCTGTAGACATTACACATGAGAACATCTGGAGCAAACTGCTGGAACAGAAGGTTGGACTCATTTCATGAGTGAACCAGTGAGATAATCTGAGTCAAAATATCCGGACATAAACGGAGCAAATCCCCGACAGCGTTCCCACCATCTGACCCACTCACCTGGATCAGATCTGACCCACTCACCTGGGTCAGGTCTGACCCACTCACCTGGATCAGATCTGACCCACTCACCTGG
>NW_022287407.1:0-2285 GCF_004355925.1 Anarrhichthys ocellatus | reverse complement strand
AAAAAAAAAAAAAAATACAACAACAATATATAAAATGCAATACAATACGAGGACACCAAGACACAGGTGTAATCATTGCAGTTAAAAAAGTCACTCGTTGTTAAAAACATACAGACATTTGTTCCAATGTTTCCAGAAACAAGAAGAATATCTTGTGTCAGTGTTGGATCAGTTAAGGCTTTTATAATTACATTTTCTGAGTCATTTAACCGACATTTAAATTTGTAAATGAAATTCCTCAACACAGCATGGAAGGCGGGATCATTACGACTCACAAACATATGACTAGCACTTGTCCATCTTGGAAGCTTGAGCAAGATTCTAAAAGCATCATTAAATGCCACCTGAATCTTTTTCATTTTGGCTTTACTGTAGCTGCACCACAGGTGGGCTGTATACAGTGAGTACAGTAAGCTCTGAAGAGAGCTGTTTTAACCTCATCTGTACACATGTGAAATTTACGTGCCAGCATATTAGCTTGAGCATACAATTTGCAACACTGCCGCTGCACATCGTCATCATCACTTAGGTCATTAATGATGATGTGACCCAAATATTTCATTTTGTGCACCACATTTAGCTCTTCACCTCCCATAAAAAATGAGGGAAAATGTAGCTTCTGATCCTCCTTGGTTTTAGCAATCACGATAACTTGTTAGAGTTGAATTTGATGTCATACTGCACGCCATACCGTGAGCAGACTGAGAAATTGCTGTAAACCAGCGCTATAAGGAGACAGGACCACTAAGTCACTAAGTCTAAGACTTTCCCCCACCATACATCCTGTCTTACACTCTTTTAACTTTTTAGAAAGATCATCCATATATAGATTAAAAAGAGCAGGTGACAGTATTCCACCTTGTCGCACGCCATTGGTCACTAGGAAGGGTGCAGATACACTCTTACCCCATCTAGCTCGCATGGTTTGATGTGAATACCAAAAGTGCAAAATCCTAGTCAAGTATGGAGGGACCCCTCGCTCTTGTAGTTTGATTAACAATTTACCATGATTAATTCGATCAAAAGCTTTAGATGCATCCGGGAAACACATAAATATTGTAGAGTTATGTCTCCTGTACTTACTAACAACTTCCTTCAGTGCGTATATGCATAAGTCTGTGCTATGTTTACTTTTAAAACCAAATTGATTGTCAGTGGTTATTATGTATTCTTGAAGCCTATCTAAGAGAATTCGTTCTAATACTTTAGAGAGTACACTAGCCAGAGCAATTGGTCGGTAATTTTCAATGCTGGATATTTTACCGGTTTTATCTTTGATTACTGGCACTAACAAAACAGTCAGCATAGAGTCAGGAAGTACGCCATGCAGTAACAATCCAGAAAAACACATTGCAAGTAAAACTGAAATTCTATGGCTAGCATGCTTCAGACGTTCTGCTGTTATTTGGTCAAGGCCACATGCTTTGTTCACTGCCAATTGCTCAATGGCATACAGCACTTCATCAGGTCTAACACACACCAGCATCATTAGGAACATCACCAATATTAAAATGATCACTCTTCACACTGTTGAAAATATCCCCATAATGTTTACTCCACAGATCTGCAATACTGTCCGAACCAGTAGCCCCATCAATGTTGGATGGCAAGGGCATCTTAGTGTTATTGGCAACCTTAACTTCTTTCCAGAAATCAGAGACATTATTCTGCTGAAGCTTTTTGGCCATGGAGTTTGCCCTAATGGCCTGTTCATTTACTTTATTAAAGCGCACAGCATATTTAAATCTATCATTTGTGTGTTTCTTGTGTTCACACTCTGGACCATGTCTTGCTTTTCCTGATAAAACCCAGTTTTTAAAAGCTTCTTTCGCCTCTAGATGGAGTTCAGACACATATTCATTCCATCCTGGCCTAAGATTATGTTGTTTAGCCATTTTTTTGCAGAATGATTCACTAACTGTATTTAGACAATTCACAATTTTATCATACATTATGCATAGATCACTATTGTGGTTTTGGTTTTTACAGTTAATGTTGCCACACAGAATTGCATCAAGTGGTAATATCAATATTAGTTAGGCTCTTATCAGTTTGTGAGTTGTAATGCAAGAAATCATCTTCTGTGAGCTTTGACCAATCTACTTTAAAGTTTTGTTCATGGTTATCATTACTGGTCAATTCAGGTAGACTCTCAACATTTAATGTCATAGAGACAGGTATGTGATGAGGGAGCAGTAATGAGGGCTGATTATAGCTGATTGCAGACTGGTGAGTATGATAAGCAGAGGAGCAAGGAGAGGCGGGATGACCACGCCCCCACACAC
>NW_022287406.1:0-2285 GCF_004355925.1 Anarrhichthys ocellatus | reverse complement strand
TATTGATCAATAACTACACTCTACTGATCAATAACTACACTCTACTGATCAATAACTACACTCTATTGATCAACTAGACTCTACTGATCAATAACTAGACTCTATTGATCAATAACTACACTCTATTGATCAATAACTACACCCTACTGATCAATAACTACACCCTACTGATCAATAACTAGACTCTACTGATCAATAACTACACTCTACTGATCAGTAACTAGACTCTACTGATCAGTAACTAGACTCTACTGATCAATAACTAGACTCTACTGATCAATAACTACTCTATTGATGAATAACTAGACTCTACTAATCAATAAGTAGGCTCTACTGATCAATAGACTGTATTGATCAATAGCTGGACTTAATCTCTTCTTCCCGATCAATCACACTTGTCCTACATGTTCTCTCTCAGAAACCTGACATGTGGTTGATAATTACTAATCAATGCTAATCAATGAGGATCATTCATTGATTAGAATTGATTATTACTAATCAATGAGGATCATTGTGGATAAATAATCATTTTGTATTCTATGAAAAAGTAAACAAAGCTTTGACTTTAATTTAACGTCATAAATTATGAAGAAAGAAAGAAAGAAGTTTGAAGATGAAACAGTTGCATCTTCGTCAGTATTAAACTTCGGAGGTTCAACATGCGTACAGGGATCGAACCGACAACCTGCTGCATGTTGATAGATGTATAACAATAATAATAATATATAATAATGATATAGATTATTAACAAACTGGAGAGCATTTTAATTTATGGAATCAGTTCAACTAAATGTTTTGAATGTTTGATAAAATGTTGTGTGATGACCCTCCTCCTCCCATACACTAGGTGTCCCTGTTGTGTGTGTGATGATCTGTTACAGGTGTTGATTGGAGGCTCGTCAGCTGGATGAGCCTCACCTGAGCCGTTGTGGTTCTACCTTCAAAGCCCTCTTCATTCAGCAGCCCGGGGCTGGAAGGAAGAGCCTTGTTGTCACTGGTGTAACACTGTTGCTTCGGTTATTGTTTGAGTGCTGTTGTATCGGTTTACTTATGTTTGTCTTTTAGCAGCCAGCTCGTTGTCTCCCTGTTTCTGTCTCAGTCTCTGAGCCGGGCTGTGATAGTTTCATAAAATGTTTCATAAAATGTTTTTGAATGTACAATAAAACGTAAAATCATATATTTTGAGAGTTTCAGGTTTGTTGTTTATATATTCATGTGATGATGATTAATTTCATTATTCAAGAAATGAAATTTATTATTATTATTATTATTATATATTCATAGAAACAGGAGGTTCATTTCAAACATGTAAGATTTATTTATTTTGTTTATTGAGAATTTGCTTTATATGTTTACTGTTCTTTTTATTTGTTCTATTGTATTTTATTGTTAACTGTTATTTATCTTGTCATTAATTATTTCCATTTTTAACCCTTCAACCCATCAGTTTGCTTGATGTGCGTCCGTGACTACAGTATGATTAGCATAAATATAGATACACTCCGTGTCCAGTTTATTAGGTACAGCTGGTTCACAATACTGCAGTCTATTATCATTATTATATTATTATCATCATCAGACTTTCAGCTGGGCACTGAGAGATGTTTCTCTCTTTAATCAAAGATCAAATCACAGATCGATTGTCAATCAATCATGTTGATCAAGTTTCACTTTTAAATAAAGTGAGTCAGAGCTCAGGGACAAATTAACACATGGACGCCAGTGGTCAAACTGGAGACACTGGTGGACCTGAACAGAACACGAACACACACACACACACACACACACACACACACACACAGGATTAGTATTGTGTAACAGCTGCTGAATGTGTGTCAGAGCTCCAATAAATTGAACAACAATCACATTACCACACAACACTGTATGTGTGTGTGTGTGTGTGTGTATGTGTGTGTGTGCAGATTAATGAAGGACTTTACATTAACGAGCTCCTAAAAGCAGACCTCATTATGACAGTCATCTTCATCATCGTCATCATCAGAGAGACGCTTCAGTGGAGCGAATATGAACATCAGCTGGATGAGTTCAGGTCACATCTAAGCTCTCTGGTTGATGGGTTTGTCTCTTTTTTCTTTCTTCACACACATTTATTTATCTCTCTTCAAGTGAACATTTTGACTGTGAATGTTTTCAGGAGCTGATTATGTTCTGTAATTATAAAAAACGTCATCACAGTGATTGAACTCTGAGCTGTCATGAGATGATTCCTTCATATAGACCAAAGACTAATATTAAACCTGACTCCACTAAACCAAAGACTAATA
>NW_022287405.1:0-2286 GCF_004355925.1 Anarrhichthys ocellatus | reverse complement strand
GGTGAGGTCATGTTGATTGGTGGTGAGGTCATGTTGATTGGTGGTGATGTCATGTTGACTTGTGGTGAGGTCATGTTGATTGGTGGTGAGGTCATGTTGACTTGTGGTGAGGTCATGTTGATTGGTGGTGTGGTCATGTTGATTGGTGGTGAGGTCATGTTGATTGGTGGTGAGGTCATGTTGACTGGTGGCGAGGTCATGTTGATTGGTGGTGAGGTCATGTTGATTGGTGCTGAGGTCATGTTGACTGGTGGTGAGGTCATGTTGACTGCTGATGTTGAAGGTGCAACTGTAGCTGGGGCTTGAGTTGGTGCAACGACTTCTGAAAATAAAGTTTATGAAGTCATTGTGTCTTTTAAATATATTATTTGAATCATACATTCAGTATGTGCTTGCTATAACCATTGAGAAAATTTGACATTTGGAGATAATATGATGTCATACCTGTTGCAGTGATAGAAGATGTGTTGACATTGAGGATGAAATTAGGGCTGGAAGACGCAGTCTCCAAAGTTTCAGCCACAGAACTGACATTTGGTAGTGTTGTCACATTATTGAAAATCAGTTCAGCTTGTACTACAACGGATCCTTGACTGTAACAGAAATGTTTTAGAAAAGTTATGTTTTAATGCTGTAATGTTGTTAGGCATTTGTACCCGTTGTTGTTTAACTAAGGCTTGATGACAAGGATGATGGTTCTCGTAATAATTTTAAAAATATCTATTTAAATACGGCAATAACATTCTGGATACTGACTTCTCATACCTATGATATAACATATCATAACAGAAGTATATAACAAAGTGCATTGTTCTGCTCTGTTGTCATTAATAACCAAAGAAAAATTATATTATTTAGCATTAAAGTAAAAATAACTTTTTTTAAGATGTAGTGGCGAGCAATGTTTTTTACCTGAAGCTGATGATTTCAGTTCGATTGAAGGCATCTCCAAATCTTTTTAAATAGACAGTGTTGAGCTGTGAATGAATTTTGTTGAAGGATAAAACAAACTTAATATGGGCAAAACGAGTCGATATTGTAAGAAAAACAATATTCCATCTTTTTTCCCTCCTCTTATGCTTTGTATTTTTTCATTCATGTTTATTACTTTTCAAATGAGTTTAAATTTCTACTGCTCTGTCATGATGATGATTTGTTTCTGACACCAGCTATGTTATTTTTCCAAAAATACATTTAGGGCATGTGAAAAGTCACCAATATTCTAGTATGCCTACGACTTACCTCGATCTCAAACACTGATTATTAAAAATATCATGAGTTACACATATGTGCTGTGTTTTTAATTATATTTGCTAATGTCTTAATAAAAGCTAATTCATCACTGTCTTCCTATTAATGCTGTATGTGCTAACCTGCTGCATGAGATTTAATGTTCTGTCATCTAAACGTGTCATGCTGTATTTGAATATGTGTGTGGAAAAATGAAAAAAAAAATCAAATAAATATATAAAAACTTACCACTGTGGTCACGTTGTCCTTTAATTGCTTGAACTCTGGTGAGGATTTGTTTGCAAGTTGTGGTGTAAAGGTTTCCTGCAACCTAAATCCCAAATCAATTGTTGGCTCTGTTGTTGTTGCAGCTGTTGGGGTTGTAGCTGGAGCACCAATAGATGTGATATGTGGTGGTGCTGATGTTCCAGTTACAGGTGGAGAGCTTGCATTGCCTAAGAATTAAGGGAATATTTATTGGTGATATTTATTACATGAGAGCATGACAAGCTGCATTGACAAATATAGAAATTGCAGTCAGTGCTAGAGGTGCTATAAAGGCTCGTATTGATGCTACTTGTTAAAGTGTAACCTTAATTTTAGCTAGAAAATGGTAATAATGAATTGACTGTTGGTAAAGTTGTCATGATTGTAAAAGAAATAAAATAATATATTTATAGTGCTAGAGGTTGCATTACTTGGCAATGCCATTGTGGTGACTGGTGGGGAGGTCATGTTGATCGGTGGTGAGATCACGTTGATCGGTGGTGAGGTCACGTTGATCGGTGGTGAGGTCACGTTGACCGGTGGTGAGGTCATGTTGATCAGTGGTGAGGTCACGTTGGCCGGTGGTGAGGTCATGTTGATCGGTGGTGAGGTCATGTTGATCGATGGTGAGGTCATATTGATTGGTGGTGAGATCATGTTGACTGGTGGTGAGGTCATGTTGATCGGTGGTGAGGTCACGTTGATCGGTGGTGAGGTCACGATGATCGGTGGTGAGGTCATATTGATTGGTGGTGAGGTCATGTTGACTGGTGGTGAGGTCATGTTGAT
>NW_022287403.1:0-2288 GCF_004355925.1 Anarrhichthys ocellatus | reverse complement strand
TATTGATCAATAACTACACTCTACTGATCAATAACTACACTCTACTGATCAATAACTACACTCTATTGATCAACTAGACTCTACTGATCAATAACTAGACTCTATTGATCAATAACTACACTCTATTGATCAATAACTACACCCTACTGATCAATAACTACACCCTACTGATCAATAACTAGACTCTACTGATCAATAACTACACTCTACTGATCAGTAACTAGACTCTACTGATCAGTAACTAGACTCTACTGATCAATAACTAGACTCTACTGATCAATAACTACTCTATTGATGAATAACTAGACTCTACTAATCAATAAGTAGGCTCTACTGATCAATAGACTGTATTGATCAATAGCTGGACTTAATCTCTTCTTCCCGATCAATCACACTTGTCCTACATGTTCTCTCTCAGAAACCTGACATGTGGTTGATAATTACTAATCAATGCTAATCAATGAGGATCATTCATTGATTAGAATTGATTATTACTAATCAATGAGGATCATTGTGGATAAATAATCATTTTGTATTCTATGAAAAAGTAAACAAAGCTTTGACTTTAATTTAACGTCATAAATTATGAAGAAAGAAAGAAAGAAGTTTGAAGATGAAACAGTTGCATCTTCGTCAGTATTAAACTTCGGAGGTTCAACATGCGTACAGGGATCGAACCGACAACCTGCTGCATGTTGATAGATGTATAACAATAATAATAATATATAATAATGATATAGATTATTAACAAACTGGAGAGCATTTTAATTTATGGAATCAGTTCAACTAAATGTTTTGAATGTTTGATAAAATGTTGTGTGATGACCCTCCTCCTCCCATACACTAGGTGTCCCTGTTGTGTGTGTGATGATCTGTTACAGGTGTTGATTGGAGGCTCGTCAGCTGGATGAGCCTCACCTGAGCCGTTGTGGTTCTACCTTCAAAGCCCTCTTCATTCAGCAGCCCGGGGCTGGAAGGAAGAGCCTTGTTGTCACTGGTGTAACACTGTTGCTTCGGTTATTGTTTGAGTGCTGTTGTATCGGTTTACTTATGTTTGTCTTTTAGCAGCCAGCTCGTTGTCTCCCTGTTTCTGTCTCAGTCTCTGAGCCGGGCTGTGATAGTTTCATAAAATGTTTCATAAAATGTTTTTGAATGTACAATAAAACGTAAAATCATATATTTTGAGAGTTTCAGGTTTGTTGTTTATATATTCATGTGATGATGATTAATTTCATTATTCAAGAAATGAAATTTATTATTATTATTATTATTATTATATATTCATAGAAACAGGAGGTTCATTTCAAACATGTAAGATTTATTTATTTTGTTTATTGAGAATTTGCTTTATATGTTTACTGTTCTTTTTATTTGTTCTATTGTATTTTATTGTTAACTGTTATTTATCTTGTCATTAATTATTTCCATTTTTAACCCTTCAACCCATCAGTTTGCTTGATGTGCGTCCGTGACTACAGTATGATTAGCATAAATATAGATACACTCCGTGTCCAGTTTATTAGGTACAGCTGGTTCACAATACTGCAGTCTATTATCATTATTATATTATTATCATCATCAGACTTTCAGCTGGGCACTGAGAGATGTTTCTCTCTTTAATCAAAGATCAAATCACAGATCGATTGTCAATCAATCATGTTGATCAAGTTTCACTTTTAAATAAAGTGAGTCAGAGCTCAGGGACAAATTAACACATGGACGCCAGTGGTCAAACTGGAGACACTGGTGGACCTGAACAGAACACGAACACACACACACACACACACACACACACACACACACAGGATTAGTATTGTGTAACAGCTGCTGAATGTGTGTCAGAGCTCCAATAAATTGAACAACAATCACATTACCACACAACACTGTATGTGTGTGTGTGTGTGTGTGTATGTGTGTGTGTGCAGATTAATGAAGGACTTTACATTAACGAGCTCCTAAAAGCAGACCTCATTATGACAGTCATCTTCATCATCGTCATCATCAGAGAGACGCTTCAGTGGAGCGAATATGAACATCAGCTGGATGAGTTCAGGTCACATCTAAGCTCTCTGGTTGATGGGTTTGTCTCTTTTTTCTTTCTTCACACACATTTATTTATCTCTCTTCAAGTGAACATTTTGACTGTGAATGTTTTCAGGAGCTGATTATGTTCTGTAATTATAAAAAACGTCATCACAGTGATTGAACTCTGAGCTGTCATGAGATGATTCCTTCATATAGACCAAAGACTAATATTAAACCTGACTCCACTAAACCAAAGACTAATA
>NW_022287402.1:0-2288 GCF_004355925.1 Anarrhichthys ocellatus | reverse complement strand
AAGAAGAAGAAGAAGAAGAAGAAGAAGAAGAAGAAGAAGAAGAAGAAGAACTCATATTTACTGAGGTTTTGAAGTCAAGTTCGGCATTTTGGACAGACGTTTTTTTCCGTTTTTGTCCGTCACCATCTTGGTTTTCTGGATGTTGTCATTTTGGCTTTTTGGTCGTCGCCATCTTGGTTTTTTTAAACCAGAAATGACTCTAGAGGGTCGGAGCTAATTACAACTGAACGATGAATAAAAACTTTTTTAGGAAGCAAAATGATATAATTCACTGTGAAAGAGTTAAAGTTTTAAGACGAAAACACTACAAACTCCTAGAGAGAGACCTGTCAATCACCGTGTAGCCCCGCCCTAAAGCATCCCCTGCTTTATGGTCTGTTTGACTCTAAATGGACCATAATGTACTAAATGAACATCATGCTGTATTGAAGAAGACTTGAAACTAGAGATTGAGACCATAAACTCATGTTTACAATGTTTACTGAGGTAATAAATCAAGAGAGAAGTAGAGTCATTTTCTCATAGACTTCTATACAACCAGAGGAGTCGCCCCCTGGTGGACACTAGAGAGAATGCAGCTTTAACACACGAAGCATAAAGTCTGCAACATTTCCCAGGATGATCTTATTAGAACCGGAGATATTAAAGGAACGCCGACCATGCTATTATCTAATATTCATCCCTTCTGTCCATTATCACGAACACCGACATCTGTATTACCATCTTCATGTTCTAAATCAATACGCTTCCTCCCTCTGCTCCGTGGGGGAGAACATGAGGAACGTTTTGTGGTTCTTCTTAAAGGACCTCCTCTGGACTTAAACTGCATTCTATTAAATGTGATTCTGCTACTCAGACACAAATAAGTGAGCGTGCACAAGAGAGAAAGAGCTGATATGTGGTATTTGGCTTTAATTAGCGTGTGTGTGTGTGTGTGTGTGTGTGTGTGTGTGTGTGTGTATAGGTGTGTGTGCTGCTCAGCATGCCTCCCTGTCTTTCTGTGGTTGAATTACTGGCAGGATAAAGGCTCTCTGGAGGGCAGCACTCTCTCTCCGCGAGCTAACAGAGGAATAACTCATCCCTCCCAGCAGCACAGTAAATCAGCTGCCGTCTCCCAGCATGCACTGGGGCTGGTTGCTCCAGATATGATGGCAGAGCGTGCGAGAGAGGAACGGCATCAGAATGAGGAAATAAATCATTTGTGTGATCGGAGTGTCTCCATTATTAACTGAACCATCTTAACAAGTCAGTCAGTGTCCTATTGAGTCCTTCACTTTCATATCGTGTGGACAAAAGAGTGTCGGATTCAGTGAATCCGCTGCTTTCTTCCTCAAGAAGCAACTTGTTTATTTCAAACTTTTATTCATCTGCATGAACGTCAGCCAATCACTGCTGAGATCTCATTCGCTTTGACGTAACTTTGGATGAAGTGTCACAATAAAAGCATCTCATTAAGACAAGAAACCTTGAAGAAGTGTTCATGTTTTTGGGCTCACCCTTTGGTTTGTGGGTTTTTGAAGCCTTGAGTTTGGCATTTTGACCGTCACCATCTTGGTTTTTCAGCCGTCGCCATCTTCAATTGGGTAGTCGCCATCTTGGTTTCTAACAGTCGCCATCTTGGTTTTTGGTCGTCACCATCTTGGTTTTAACTTTGACGTATCTTTGGATAAAGTTTTAAAATAAAAGCAACTAATTTTTAAAGAAACGCTCAAAACGTGTTGATGTTTTTGGTATGACGCGATGCTTTTATTGCGTAGTTCTTTCCACCAGCGCGTCTCCCCTCCTCTCTGGCTGAGGTTACAGGTTATCTCACGGTTGGCGTCGGGTTGCAGAGATCAGGTTTGGAAGCAAATCCTCATCAGCTGCAGCTGCTGGCAGCGTTCTGTCTGACCCTCTAAACTCACCCCATCCTAATCAAGTCTCCACGCTGCTTCTCTCCTCCTGCAGGTCATGGGATCAGAACCCAAAGCGGCCGGCTTCCTCTTGCTCTTCTCTTCTTCGTCTCCTCTCTGCACGGTGGTCTGTCTGGAGTTTCCACGGAGACGGACAGACGTGGCCTCGAGCTGCAAGTAAAGAAAGAGAAGAAGAAGAATATCAATCAATGAGCTGCTTCTTCTGCACAAAAAACAAAGCACCAGGACGGAGATGCTGCTGTGTTTTACTCTGTGAGACAAAGAGAGAACAGAGAACAGAGAACAACAGTGAACAACAGAGAACCGAGAACAACAGTGAACAGAGAACAACAGAGAACAACAGTGAACAGAGAACAACAGAGAACAGTGAACAGA
>NW_022287401.1:649-2362 GCF_004355925.1 Anarrhichthys ocellatus | reverse complement strand
AAGTCTGGTTGTATAGAAGTCTATGAGAAAATGACTCTACTTCTCTCTTGCTTTAGGTCCAAAAACCACAATGCTGATGGCGAAAAAAACAAGATGGCGACGACCAAAATGCTAACTCCAAGCTTCAAACTACAAACCAATAGGTGACATCACTGACTACATCCACTTCTTAGATACAGTCTATAGAATTGACCCTTTTTCTGTAAGTAAGCAATCTGAACGTGACGACGTAGTTTAAGTTGGGAATGTTAAGGAATTTAAGAGATCACAACTTCTCTAAAGAAGTGCAGCCTTTGTCAACTCCTGATCTACCTGATGAAATCCCAGAAGTCCATCCAGAACAGGCCGTCCTCAGCTCGCTGGGCGCACAGCTCCCTCTTCAGGTGTGGAGGCCAGTTGGGCCAGTGGTCTGCCCAGGGTCCAGTCCAGGAGAAGCGACCCCACGGGTTCCTCAGCTGCAGTAGCCTTAAAAAACAACAACAGGAAGCGCAAGTTAGACGCCATCCATCCATCCATCCATCCATCCATCCTCCTCCTCCTCCTCCTCTTATCAGGGGTCGGGTCGCGGTGGCAGCAGCCCAGCAGGCTGACCCAGACCTCCCTCTCAGCCGCAACATGTTCCAGCTCGTTCTGGGGGATCCCGAGGCGTTCCCAGGCCAGCTGGGAGATGTAATCCCTCCAGTGTGTTCTGGGTCTTCCTCGGGGTCTCTTCCCAGTTGGACGTGCCGGAAAACCTCCAGTAGGAGGCGCCCAGGAGGCATCCTAATTAGATGCTGAACCACCTCAGCTGACTCCTTTCGACGCGAAGGAGTAGCGGCTCTACTCCAAGTTCCCTCCTGATGACCGAGCTCCTCACCCTCCTCTCCCTCCTCTCCCTCCCTCTGAGGCTGAGCCTGGACACCCTTTCAGCCGCTTGTAGCTGTAGTTTATTAACAATAATACTATTAATTTATAATAATACTCGTTAGAGGACCACAGAATGTTTTTATGTCTGTAGATCAACTTATTGATCCATCAGGATTATAGAATCACTGTTGTTAGTTAATAGTACACATACTGTATACTAACTACTACAGTAAAATCCTGCTTTACATGAATGAGTAATAATACTCTGAGAGAAAAGATAATAGTACAACAGTCACAGTTTGAATACTTTAACTACATTTTACTGAATATACCAGAATACATTCACTGTGTGGTGTTAGTACTTTTGTTAGTATTAGTATTTTTATACTGTGGTATTAGTATTTTTTTCTGGATAAGAGTATTCTTACTGAGTAGTATTAGTACATTCACTGGAGCAGAATACATTTAAAATGTGGTATTAGTACTTTTTTTGTACTATGGTATTAGTACTCTTATCATAACAGTGTGGTATTACTACTTTTTTTGTACTATGGTATTAGTACTCTTATCATAACAGTGTGGTATTAGTACTTTTTTTGTACTATGGTATTAGTACTCTTATCATAACAGTGTGGTATTAGTACTTTTACTGTGCAGCATAGTATTTTGACAGTGTGGTATTAGTATTTTTTCTTTAAAGAGTATCTTACTGAGTTCTTATTAGTACTTCCCCTGTAGCAGAATACATTGACAGTGTGGTATTATAACATATTTGGGGGGGGTGAAACCAGCTCCATCCTGCCCCCCCCCCCCATGCAGAGATGTCAAACACCCCCACCTTCCTCCTCCTCCTCCTCTTTTCTCCTC
>NW_022287401.1:0-549 GCF_004355925.1 Anarrhichthys ocellatus | reverse complement strand
CCCCCCCCCCCCCCCCCCAAAAAAACCTCCCCAAAACAACAAAAGCAGCTCGAGCATCAATTAAAGCCTCACCTGAAAGAGGAAGTTACTCCAGGAGGTGTCCATGTTTGAACCTTTAGCAGCTAACAGCTAGCAGAAGAAGAACCGCTCCAACCGCTGCTAGGAGGCCCGTGTCTCCTCCACACCTGTCCGGGTTCCGAGGATGGAAATGTGTCCTGACTGCGGACGATAGTTAGCTTAAATCGGCTAATCAGTGATTCGGCTATGAGTCATGAATTCATCTGTTGGCGCCAAAATGGTTGATATCATGCTTGTATTTAATGGTGCGTTTTTAAAAAATATATAATTTGCTTTTGTCGACTGTAATACAAATCTGGTGAATTGCATGCAAAAATAAAGAGATAATTTATAAAGAGAAGATGAGTAGGAGGTCGCGCTCATCATAGCAGCTGTTCACGAGGGGGGGGGGGGGGGGGAGAAGAAGAAAAAAAAAAAAAAGGCCGCAGCGTCGGGTCCCAAAGCCTCGGCGTTGCGTACAGCTCGTCCCCG
>NW_022287400.1:0-2291 GCF_004355925.1 Anarrhichthys ocellatus | reverse complement strand
GACACTAGAGAGAATGCAGCTTTAACACATGAAGCATCGGCTTCACTTAAAGAACCGGAGGTTGACGACTGGGAGAGAACAGCTTTCTCCTGACTGAAAGATCACGGTTTGTTTGACACCTTTCCTCCTGCCGGTCCTGTGGGGCCTTGAGCGATCTTCATACTTCCTCGTGGGATTCTATGAATTAGGGTCACTGGATGAGACCAGCCAGGACTTCTTATAACCTAAATGATGGATCGAATGAATAAACCTGTTTCTTCAGTACTGTATGAGATGGTTTAGTCTTCAGAACTAGAGAGTAGTGATGAAAGTGATGAAAGAAAACCAAATGAACTTGAGTACATTTTATAAGTCAGATTGAATATAAACATAAGATATTTCTTTGTGCCTGCAATCTCTCTCTATTCTGTCTTCTTTTGAAGCGTACCTCTATAATTCATGCTCATTAAAGCAAATATGATGCCTGACGTCTGGATTTCAAGTTAATATTTCAGCTCAGTTTAACTCAACTTTGACCAGTATTTGATGTAGTTTTTCTTTACTCGACTCATCCAGCAGACGAGGAGCAGAGGTGTAGCATTCATTAAGAGTGCTGTTGGAACTTGTTTCCAGCCTTCACTCTCCTTTTATCTCCGTCTCGCTCTTCACCAGGTCCTGAGGGAATCGTATACGTTTAGCTGCTACATTGTAGAGCTCGTTCTCTGAAAACAGCTGGAAACATCGGGACCGGAAACAAAAGGGAAACTGAGTTCATGCAGTTAATGATAGATATAAATACATAGAGGGTATAGGCGGAACTTGGGAGGACATGTGGAATAACTTGTAACATATGGAAGCCAAAGAGAAAGACCGATGATTGCAGATTAAATGAAGAGCATGTTGTGTCAGACGGACATCCTCCGCTCAGGAAGTCAAACCGGCTTTGATGTTCGGAAGATTGCTGGTTCAACTTTCAAGCCTTCTGGCGAAATAATCAGAGCTGAGGTGCACTTTCTAAGAAACGCAGTCAACACGTGTTCTCATTGTTCTGATGTTTTAGTCTCTCTTGTCGCGTTGAATCATCCTCAGTAGAGTCAGAACGGGCAGCCAAGCATCTGCACTTCAGAGGCTTTTTCACTTTTAAGTTGCGTTTGATCCTCCGGAGGTGATGCTGCTGTTCATTTCAAAAATTTACTGGAAATCAATCATTGTTTTAAGAAATTTGATATCATGCTGAATTATTTCAAAACCTACTGGATGAATTGCCAGGTATTCATGTTCTCCAGAGGATGTATCACTTGAGTAACTCTCCGTTTAGTGCCGCCAGCAGGTCAATTACTTTACTGCGTTGTGTGTGTGTGCAGTAGCCGACCTACGTAACAAACGTACTTATCACAACCCAAACCAGGACCTTTATTTCCAAACCTAAACAAGTAGTGTCCTGTGAAAACATGGACAGGAGGACATCTTCTCATTCTCCAGTTCTTACCGGTCTGTGCTGAATACAAACTACATCTGGGAGTCTTTATTAAACAGGATGTGTTAAGCTTGCTAAAAAGTTTGCTGTATAATTATCTGTTTTTACCATCGCAGACGTGCTTCCATATGAGAGAGCTGAGTACAACAGGGCTGCATGCCGAGACCGCTGAGGAGGAAAGACTTTGTTCTGCTTATCAAACGGAATCCCCCCGTTAGTTGATCTTACACTCTCTATCTTTATTTCTGATGATTCCTTCAGCCTACCTCCAGACTTGTGTCTTCATTCCCCGGAGAGTTCTTTGGTTCAGACCATGAATATAATAAGAAATCTAGACGCAGTGTTAAATTCATTCCACGGACAGTTGGCCTGGTGTTTTTGTCCCATAGGTCGATGTTTCCCAACTTCACACTTCAAAAAAAAGAAAAGAAAAGACGAATCATCACGACCCAATTCAGTGATATATCTATAAATCATTACATATCTATATTTGTGTGTAAACCAACGTTCCTGATCATTATTTACAGCCGATTCCACATCACCTTCTCCCAGCTCGACCAGTTAAAATCAGCTGTTTGTTTCATGACCGTGTTATTCAAGTGAAAGATAATGATTTAAGCAACAATGCTTCGTGGTCTGCGTGTAGACGATATATAAAAAGTGGACGTATTGGTTTGTGGACTGATGTTTTGAAGCCTTGAGTTCGGCAATTTCGCCGTCGCCATCTTAGATTACGGCCGTCATCATGTTGTTGTTTTTAGCAACCAGTGAACAGGAAGTGACCATACATGGACTGAGGAGGAGTGACGTAGAGACGCCGTATACGTCTCTGGTA
>NW_022287399.1:437-2294 GCF_004355925.1 Anarrhichthys ocellatus | reverse complement strand
CACACACACACACACGCACACACACACACACGCGCACACACACACACACACACACACACACACACACACACACACACACACACACACACACACACACACACACACACACACACACACACACACACACACACACACACACACACACACACACACACTCACACAAACACACACACACAAACACACACACACTCAGACAAACACACACACACTCACACAAACACTCACACACACACACACACACTCACACAAACACACTCACACAAACACACTCACACACAACAGAAAAAAACAAAAGCATAATATAAGATATATGTAAATAATATGTAAAATGTAATAACAATGTGTTTAATCCAATGTTTCATCTCAACTATATTTCATAATTGTTACTTTAATTTGACAAACTTAAATGGGGCCTTTTTTTAAAACAGTATCAAGCTGCAGTAAAAGTCAACGCCCACGTTTACTTCCTGAGTGAAGACGAAGATGTTTGTGTTCATGTTGTCATCAGATGCAAAGATTTGACATGAAGAGTTGATAACGGCTCAACACATAAGAGACACAGACTGCTCTGACACGTTTCAAAGTGTTGCTCCTCCCACTTTATTTCATGTGAGCTAAACTAAACCCAGTTCAGACTGGGAAGTCCTTAAAGGGACAGTGTGTTTGTGTCCCTTCTGGGCTCCTGTAGGAACCTGGCAGACTGAAGCCCCATAAATGCTTCACACTGCAGCTTTATTTGCATTTTTTGACAAAGAGTAAATTCAAACTAACAGCCCAGTTTTCAAACTACAAAAGCTTTTTTAATCTCTAACTGATCTAGCTGATGTCCATGCTCTCCGCAGGGCCCGGGGCCCCTCCCTCCCCCCCCTGGACGCTCTGGTAGATGGACGCCATGTCGGCGTTGGTTCTGATCTGGTTGGCGAAGTCGGCCATGCTGGGGCTCCGCTCCACCTCGGGCACGGCCAGCAGGGCGGCGACGGCGCGCATCGCCGAGCGCCTCAGCTCCTCCTGCTTCTCAAACTCCTGCTTCACGGAGCCGGCCTTCACCTAAAGCGGAGGTGTTGTATTCCAGAACTCAATAAAACATGCAGTTCATATTTCAGATATAAATATGATAACATTTGATCTGTGTCTAGTTTGCATCGATGCCACTCAGCAGATTCCCAATGGAGCTCAGGTGAAGAGCCAGATCTGTGATATTGAGCTCTAAATGAAAGAGACTTGATCTTGTTACTGTTGTTGTTTGCAATGATACATGTGTGCTCACACAACTACGGCAAGTATCAGAGGTCAAAACGGACAAAATCCTCTACTCTGGTGTTTACATGAATCATCTGTGAGCATGGATGAGTGACCCCTACAGGCGGTACCTTGGTGGTGCAGGTGGCTTTAAGAGGCTCAATGAGTCGGTCCAGTCGCTGGAGGACCGCTGCAGGACTCAGAGAGGCCAGTCTGGCTAACATCAGGAAGGTTAGCATCTACACACACACACAGACACACACACACACACACACACACACACAGAAATATACATATTCATATACTAATTATGATAATTTGACAGAAAAAGTCTCGCAGCACAACATGCTGAAGTGAAGACGTGACGGATGTAAAGTGCAACATGGGTGGATGATGGATGCATACAAACATCTGAACTCTGAACTCAAATGTATTACTTATGTTTATTTGACGTATGTCTGATATTTGATCAGAGTTTGTGGAAGCTGGCGCGTACTTTGAGCCTCCGCCTTCAACAAAACGTACCAAATAAATAACGCTCTACTTGCTCGCTTGATTCTAATTTTCGAACTGGAAAAAACATTCTGGATATTTTGGCAACTTGATCAAATTTCTATG
>NW_022287399.1:0-337 GCF_004355925.1 Anarrhichthys ocellatus | reverse complement strand
TACTGAAGCACAGTACTTTTAGTTACTTTCCACCTCTGATTGTAACTGTAACAGCTGGTTGTTGATGAGTTGTGAGTGTTTTAATGTGATGAAGATGATGTGAGCTGTTGTGTGTTTCAGACCCACCCTGATGTCGTAGTGGTCTTTGAGTCCCTCCTCCACGTGGTCCAGGAACTGAAGGACGTCCAGACCCTCCAGACAACCGTCCAGCAGAGTGTACATACACTCAAAGGCTGCTTTACGGACATCCAGACCATCATCTACTGTGTGTTTAAAGGGTCCCATCTCCACCTGTAGTACACACACACACACACACACACACACACACACACACACA
>NW_022287398.1:1524-2294 GCF_004355925.1 Anarrhichthys ocellatus | reverse complement strand
TGTGTGTGTGTGTGTGTGTGTGTGTGTGTGTGTGTGTGTGTGTGTGGGTGTACGTGTGTGTGAGCTCACAGCAGGGTGCGTCATGCAAATTAGCCAGTAATCAAAACAGAGCAGGCTCAGTGGTCTGTGTGTGTGTGTGTGTGTGTGTACAGTGTGCTGGTGGTGGGGCTCTCATGTTAAAGTGGTCTGGAGGCTCCAGCTGTGAACAGACTGAGATTACACACAACCTGCTGGGAGAGAGACACATGAGCCTCTTTGTCTCAGTTCGTGAGGGTTTCACTGGACTCTCTACGGCTACTCGACTCGCTGTCTTTTGGGTTTTCCAGTAGTAAAAGCTGTTGATAGTACCCATTACTTTTTTTGGTACCACCTCTGTTCCAAGCAAGCTGAGCCGATACTCAGAGAGTAGAGTTAAAACACTGCAGACCACCGATTGGTCTGCGCGGTCACTACAGCGACACAGGACATTCTGCTTAAACCCGCCATTTTTAATCAGCCATCAATAGCAACAACAATATATTTATTATCTTGCCCCAGATTGATTGAAAAATGGCAGCCTGCAAAACTATGCCTTACACAACGTCCACTATGCGTATACTTGCCGTACACTACCCCGAACCCTATATAAATTACGCACATTATGCGTGTTGTACGTCAAACACTACGCAAATCACTACGCCAAACATTAAGTTCCGACCAACTCTATGGCGTACACTGCGCCAGACACTACGTACACTATGCTAAACACTACGTACACTATGCTAAACACT
>NW_022287398.1:0-1514 GCF_004355925.1 Anarrhichthys ocellatus | reverse complement strand
TGCCAAACACTACGTACACTATGCCAAACACTACGTACACTATGCCACACAATACACGAACAGTACGCCGAACACTACAATACCGTAAATTGTTTAGTTGAGTGGAGAAAAGTCTTGCAGTGGAAATGAGGTGTTAGTGGATCTTACATCAGCATTTGGATAAAGAAACAACTTAACAGCAAGTTACAGCTACTGAAGACATTCATATACATAGTTATCACATATTAAGTTCCAAATTCACCATCTAGAGTTCACTGCATCTTATTTTCAGGAAGTGGAAACATGCTTCACCTCCTAAACTTGCTGATATAAATATTATGTTAAACAGTGCAAGTCCTGCTAATGTCAGAGGTTAGTGGAGGAAATAAGGGTTTTATCATAAATTCTGGGTAAATCTGACATTTTAATCTGTTTTCTCTGAAATGTTTTCCAACTCGTCTGTTGAACTGAGTTAATCTTCCCTCTGAACGATGTGCTATTTGATTCTGCGGCTCTGCTCATACTGGGTCTTTGCATTCTGATTTTAATGTTAATGCAGCTTTTTCAATAAAAAACACTACATATAGACACATATAGTTATACCCATATAAAAAATACACAATTAACTGAGGAATTTTGCTGAAATAGTTTCTGGAATATTTGATGCATAAATTAGATTAGATTGAGTTATTAATTATAATAATATTATAAAGTAATTGATTATTATTTAGGATTTCAAACATACGTTTATTTAATTATGCCTCATACTATTGCAATGCGTTTATTGTCACGCATCGATTACCAAGTCAAATTCCTTTTACGTGCAGAAGATACTTGACAGCACAGCGTGTGTGATTCAGATAGAGACAGAGATAAACGGAGGGACTACCAATACACAGTTGTGGGGTCTGAGCCAGCACTACAGTCTTAAACCTAGTTTATGGATCAGGTGATGAACCCAACATCTGGACTGCAGCAGAGCGGTCCAGCTGTCGGCTCCGCTCAGACCAACATGTGTTCTGTCCTGCAGTGACCCGATACAGTCTGACTGTAATCCCCTTGTTTAGGTTATGTCATACAGTCTCATTATAAAACTGACCTGAAACCAGACTAACCTACGGATTATGTCTCTCACTCACTCTAAACACAGAGAGCAGTATTTGAAATGTTTCATGTTTCCCGTCATGAAGGAAAGATCTACGTCCGGAGCATGAGGGACATCTGCAGCGCCGTATGACTGACTGAAGAATAAAGGCCTTTTTGTCTCTACAGTGGACTTGAATTAACTGTGGGGCTCATGTGATTTAGGAATTCATCCCGACGTCACTGTGTCCTGCAGCACTGTTACTCAAGAAAAAACAAATACAAAACTACTGAGGAGGAATTCTCTGGTTCTGCTGCGTCGATTTCAATCCATTTTTAAAAATCTGTATGTCATGAGTCTGACAATGATGAATCACTGGAGGACTCTTTGAGTGCATTTTCCTATAGAAGTCCTGCAACACGTGTCAATTTCCGGTCGTTACATTCAAACT
>NW_022287397.1:0-2239 GCF_004355925.1 Anarrhichthys ocellatus | reverse complement strand
GTGTGTGTGTGTGTGTGTGTGTGTGTGTGTGTGTTCCTCAGGTTGATGATCTTGATGCGCAGTGACTTCCGCATGTCAATCGGCCGCATGTCACCAAAGTTGAACTGTAAAAGCCCTGAAACGAAGCCAGACAGACTTTTCTCTGTTTACATGCAGCTTAGTGTCCGCTCCCTGAATTAGCTCCTAATGGGATAAATAAGTGTCTTCTAATAAAGTCTGTTTCACTTTAAACCAGGTCTGTGCTGAGGCGCTGCTGGCTTTTTAGTCTCTTGGCCGTCAGATGACGGAAAGTGAACATTCTCCTTGTGCAGCGTCATTCTGCTCCGTGTTCATGTATTTAAAGAACTGTTTTTTTCCTTTTTTTATGTCTTTTGTGAGCAGTTTAAAGGTTTGAAGTTAAAATTCCACTATTATTTAGAATGTCACAATATTCTGAATTTGATCATATAAACATATTCAGTTAGGATATTCTGAACTAGTTCTAAGTCATGTGTGATATGTTGATGTTCAGGTTCTAGGATCATTATTTGGACATGTATATACTGTATATATATATGTATGTATATATATATATATATATATATATATATATATATATATAGACACACACACATGTATACAGCTCATTGACTATGTGAGTCTCTCTCCTGTTGACCAGCAGCTCTGTGCGTTGAACACAAACCAACCAGCCAACAGTCAGTAGAGCTGCAGTAGAGATGAAGAACAGAAGAACAGAAGAACAGAAGAACAGAAGGAGGAACATCATGAAGGACGTGGACATCAACAGGTTTCTGGATAAGAACAAATATGTTTAGAGAAGCTGTTTGAAGGACTGAAAGAGGTCCAACAAGTCCTCCACCGGCTACATTTATCTGAATATGAACGACTGCATGAAAACAGGAATATTAGTGTAAAATAATTATTTTCATTATCCATGTAAACAGCTTATTATATATATTGTCTTTTTCAGAATAAGGGTGAATAACTGAATATTTGGTGCAGTCAGTGAAAGCAGCAGTCAGATGAGTTGAGAGAAGAGAAACTGAATGCTAACCAAACCTTCTATTGTCAACGTGCATCACAGTTTACGGCCAAACGTCCCGGTTCACATTTGACCTACAGTCAGGGGCCCCGGGGCAGAAACATGAGTTATGGGGCCCCGAATCCAGCTCCCACCACCCTCAGTGTACTTTGTGATCACACTAATGTTTATTTAGCACCACGCATGCTGTAAGCACAATATCAACCTAAATATTAATGGAAAAATAACTAGATTTCAGGGGGCGGGGCTTCAGGTAACACCTGTTGAAGGTATGTCTGATGCATTCGTGATGTTTGAGGATATAAGAACCTGAACCTGAATACATCATGTAACATCTGTATCCGTGCACACACTCACACACACGTGCGCTCACACACATGCACAGTGCTTGGTGTTGAAAGGCTGCAGCCCTCTGTCTCTGTCTATTTTTACTCTGTTTGCTCCATTAAGATCCGCAGTGATGAGAGTGAATGAGTGAAGCCTCTCCACAAAGCACGCAGTAATCACAAATGTCCAGGAGAATGGACACACACACACACACACACACACACACACACACACACACACACACACTTACTGTTACTTGAAATCACACAGCTAGATGTGTTGGAGGGCATGAAAACTTTCTCAGAATTACAGAGATAAATATCTTGTTAATTCAGAAAAACATTGTGGTATATATACATAAATATATATATATATACATAAATATATATATATATATATTTAAATAGCCCATAGTGGCTCGTGATAATAGCGCCATGACGTTCACTTTGGACTTGTTAGTGAAATGTCTCTACAACTTTAGTTTATTGACCAAATATCTACGATGACCAACGAGGATCAACACGTTACAACAGCCATAAAACAGAAAACCTCTCCAGGCCACTAGGGGGAGCTCTAAGAGGAACAGACAAAAGTCAGACTTTCGAGTATAGTATACAGATGAAAATACGTAACTTCTTGCGATCATTCCACAGACTGTAAATGAGAAGTGACGTAGTCGTCCATTGGTTTGTGGACTGATGTTTTAAAGCCTCAAGTTCGCCGTCGCCATCTTGTATTACGGTCGTCGCCATGTTGTTTTTTTCCGCAACCAGTGAACAGGAAGTGACCATATCTGGACTGAGGAGGAGTGACATAGAGACGCTGTATACATCTCTGGTAGAGACCTGTCAATCACTGTGTAGCCCCGCC
>NW_022287396.1:0-2297 GCF_004355925.1 Anarrhichthys ocellatus | reverse complement strand
TTTGTCAGAGCATTTGATTCATTGATAGCTTCATATATTCAAATATATTGAAATATATTTAAAAAATATTTATAAAATATTTAAAAAATATTTAAAAATATTTAAAGAAAATTACCAACCCTACTGATTGTCAAAATTATCATTATGAATTTTCTGTAGATCTATTAATTGATTAATCATTGCAGCTCCAGTAGCAGGCATGAAAAGCAGCCCCTCCCACAAAAAGTGCACCAGAAGTATGTCTGCATACTTTAACAAACCTTTGCAGATAAAAAAAAATTTTTTTAGCTGAGGTGAACATGAGAACACTGACAAGCAGCAGTCTGAATACATTATAAGATATCAATCATGAACGCTCTAATGTCAGAAGTAAAGAGAATCACCGTCTCCTCAAACATGCAGCAGCTTGTTATTCTATCTCCTGTCAGTCTGAGTCACGAACAACATTTGCATAGCGCATCTCAAAAAGTGTTGCCAGAAAGAATCAACACGCCAAAAACTTCAAATGCACAACCCGACTCCAGAACACTGTGAGTGGAACGGCGACGCGACGCCGAGGTATCATCGCGTCCTACTGTACATGTTTTAAATAGCACAGCTGGAGTGACGGTGTAATCGCAGCGAGGAGTCACTGCGACACAAACAAGCACTTTGGCTTGAGCGGAAAAAAGGGGGAGGAAGGGAGGAGAGGGGGGGGGGGGGGAGAGACAGAGAGAGAGAGGGTGATAGAGTTGTGGCAGTCATTAAGGGCAAGACTGCTCTCCACAATTCTGGCTTATCTTCTGCAAGGTGGAGGGTTATTCTGCTCAGGGCTCATGTGCAAAGCTGAGATATACAGAACGAGGGAGAGAGGGGGAGAGAGAGGGAGGGAGGGAGAGAGAGAGAGAGATGGTTCATTTGCAGCTCGTCCCCGTAGACTGTGTAAAGGATTATACTCACAGAGAGTGAGAGTGAGAGAATCACAGACTCTCTGTCTTAGCTCACACTGCCTCCAATCTTCTCCACTGCACTGTGCACTCTCACCAGCTCTCTCTCTCTCCATCACACACACACACACACACACACACACGTGCAGACACTAACACACCAGCGTGATGTAGACTCTCGGCCCGAAGGGGGGGGGGGGACAGCAACCTGCACAGGACCCACGAGCCAGGTACGCTTCATTCATGCATTTCCTTTTTCTACTCCACATTATGCAGGTTTTTGCCGCTGTGTAGAGATCCACTCACTCACTCACTCACTCACTCACTCACTCTGCAGAAGGCTGCATGCACCGAGCTTATCCGGCTTCTTTATGCATAGCCCCGAGAGAACCAAGTAAAAAAAAAAAAAAAGATAGCGGGTAGGGAGCCAGAGAGGAGAGAGGGGGGGGGATGAAAGGACAGAGGAGACAAAAGCCAAAACTAAGCAGTGTTTTCTCATGTAGGGCAAAGAAAAGTATGCAGCCGGCTAACCTGGGCTGACCTTCACGTGGAGTTTCTGGTGCTCCTACAGTATGTGGGACACCGGCTCCGTCTACATGCAACAGATATTCTGGGTTTGTTAGCCCGCAATCCAAGAAAGACAGCATTCCTAAAACAGCTGTTTAAATGGCTTAAATGAAAATGAATATTTCGCTAATATTCCCGTTTACGTGCCACAGATATTCAGATTAACGTAAAACGAGCCCACGCCTCCTCCGGTGCATCCCACGTCGACGGGTCTGATTTATTTCCTCGGCGTAGTGATGCCGTCACGAGGCGCGCACGCCAGAAAATGGCGGTATCGTGTGGTCCGCGTATCATTTTACATTTGACTAAAAATCTACATTTCAATCAATATTTTGCAGCCACTTCTAATAGTTTACAGGCTATTACACCTGTTTCTTCATAATGCTTTTAATACTTGACTTGTTTCTTTACAGGACTTGTATGAAGGTAATAAAGTAGGCCATGAATATGAGATATGAGTTCACAGATAAGTATACGTTTGTTTGTGGCTTTTTGCTGGTTACACCTTCAGTCTATGTTCGTAGCTCTGAGTTACGCACGTCGTCTTTTTTGATTCTTCAAGTATCGTTTAGTTGGTCCTCTGGAGTTGAGGAGAATAATGCAGCGTACAGAGTATGAGCGCCTCTGTTCATGCTCGGAGGCTGCGTGCCGTCTGCGGAGGCTCGCTCTACGCTCTACTATAAACAAAGCTTGACATTTCGTTTATCACGTTAAAATATGGAAAAGTGGAACGACAAGAGCTGCTTGTGCCATTTTGCTTCTTTGCGTCAAAATATGATTTTCTTTCCAGAGTGTTCCAGCGGT
>NW_022287395.1:0-2298 GCF_004355925.1 Anarrhichthys ocellatus | reverse complement strand
GTAGCCTCAACCCCATCATTTATGGAGTGCAGTCAAAAGAGATACGACATGTTCTGTTCAAGTTATTTCAGTCCAAGAAAGTTTTGCCATCATTGTAATTTCGTAATCAACATAATATATAATGTGACCTAAAGATACCCTACTGTGCCCTTGTTTTTGTCCCTTGTAAGTGTATAAGCACTTTATGCACAAATATCTGCTGTTATTAGTGCTACTAACATTAATACTACACTAATTATATGTATCACTTATGTCATTTGGATCGACTTGTTATTTTAAAATGTTGTTCATTATGTACAGATGACATCTATTGCATTTCTACTCCTCTTGGGAGAGGGATCCCTCCTCAGTTCTGTCCCTGAAATTTTACCCCTTGAAAGTGTTTTTTAGAGGGGAGCTTTTCCTTATTCCTTAGACAGAGGATGGAGAGGATATTGTTCCTGTTAGCCTAAACCCCATCATTTATGAAGTGCAGTCCAAAGAAATACGAAAATTCTTGTTGAAGTCTTTTTAGTCCAAGAAAGTTTTGCCATCATCATGAAGACAATTTCCAAAGTATTATTCCTGGATACAGATAAATAATGATCATGATTTGTGGCAATAAATACAAAAAACACCTGTTTGCTGCTTTCAACTAGGCCCTTGAGGTCAAAGTCATTACCTCGGAGCACAGGATTGTTTTGTGATAACCAAAAAGTGGGGATACAAATTCATCTATTTTGTCTGCATTTCATGATTCCTATGATGGCAACACAGACAGTAGTTTTAATCTAAAAGCTAAGATAGACAAAGCCAGAAGCACTTGTTTCTGTTAATTATTCTAGTAGAGGTCCTAGTAGGTCCACTTGGTTCCTTTTAACAGACCCGTCAGGGTTCTGGTTGTGGTCAAGACCAAAAAGCACCTTATTGAGTTGGCGTAAATTTTGTATATAGCGCTCCTGTGTTTCAGAAGTTGCCACTTTGTGTCACTCTCAGCAATGTGTAAATAAAAGGTTTTCTGTTTTTTTTTCTGATGCAAGGCCTGTAGCCAAATGTCCGGACAATGAAATGGTCAATTAGTACATATAAAAATAAATCAATAATAAGCTATTTGTATGTCGCACTCTTGGCTTATGATTCTCGGTTAGAAGAAAAATAAATAACTAGAACCTAAATAGAAATATGTATATTTCATCCTTCAATAAATAAAAAACACATACAAAAAACCAATGGTTCCTCTTTCATTTCCGCTCTCCCAAACAAGGCAGGGTATAGCCAAAATCACTGTCTGCATTTTAGCACAAAATGAATGTGATATTTCACTCACTAATTTCTGTTATACAAAGCAGACATTTGGTTATGAGAATGGGAAATGTCCTGCTTCAAAATAAATTCTAGATGAAAACACCTCCAGAGAAGAGACAGCACAGTGAAGATGGTGGAACTCAGAAAAAACGAGTTTCACTTTGAGGAAAACAAAAATGGATTCCAAACCAACCGGGAAAGAGTTTTTCCTAATCAGTATTGTTGTCAAACCAAAAAGGGGTTGCTAACAATTATTGAATAAGAGACCTATTCCATGCTAATAGATCAGTGTGTGCAGCACAGAAGACATTGTAAAAAACAGTTGTCCAAGTTAAGTGACATGCGGCCTTTGGAAACTATGGCAAGTCTTACGAAGCTTGCGTCTACCTTTAAGCCTGGAGTGTTTTTAGATAATGTTCTCTGACACAAATTTGTGTGCAGACTGACAAAAATACATTGAAACCTAGAATATGAATGGACCGTGTATGGCATAGATTTAGAATTAGCAGCAGTCAATGAGTGGAACTGCTGGCTGGGCAGAAACATGGTCCACACGCATGCAAACACAAATGACGACTATTTCAGATGGCACAAATGCTTGACCCCTGTGAACATACTGAACGTGCGCTCTTGCTAGAGCCTCGTCAAACTTGTCAGCCATGGTTGTTTTGAGGCCAAACTTAAGGGATCAGCTTTCCCTCATTGTTTCCTGCTATAGCGCCCCTAGCAGCAACACTCAGACTGCAGCTTGCGCTGCGTCATAATTTTCAAGGTGTAATACAACGTTCATTTTAAAAAAGGTGGAATGCTGACCATGTAAAAAGAAAAGGGCAAGGCCTGTGGTTCTCAATTGTCACGAGAAGGACAGTAAGCCAACCATGAGGACCGAAATGGAAGAAGAACCAAAGACCCAGCTGGAACAGGTCGGGTCTTCTGATAAAGATTGGCTCTTGCAAAATATGTATTCATAAGAAGAACTCCTGCATGCTGCTTTAATATTTATCTATCCATGCT
>NW_022287394.1:0-2298 GCF_004355925.1 Anarrhichthys ocellatus | reverse complement strand
ACCTCTGAGGTGTAGTACAGTATAAAGTACAATATGTACCTCTGAGGTGTAGTACAGTATAAAGTACATTAACCTCTGAGGTGTAGTACAGTATAAAGTACATTAACCTCTTAGGTGTAGTACAGTATAAAGTACAGTACTCCCCTCTCAGATGTAGTACATCGTAGTATAACAATAGCTCAAATGACCGTTAATATTCGCGTCATCCACCAGAGACAAATAGAAATGAACTTTGTGTAAATCACGCACATAAAGTCGCTCGTGTTTACACCCTTACAGCACTTCATCCACAAGATACCGGCTAGGCTAACATGCTAGCTGTATGTGCTAATGTTGTGAACGGTAATCCAGCGCTAACGTTAGCCTACAAGCTACCAGCTAAGCTAACATGCTAGCTGTGTGTGCTAATGTTGTGAACGGTAATCCAGCGCTAACGTTAGCCTACAAGCTAACGGGTTCAAATAAATGTGTCGTTTTTTTTGGCGTTAACTGCGGCATTCTAAACCAAACCACGTCTCGAGTTAATTCAAACCGCACCAGAATGACAAATAAAGTGTGAAATACTCAGTTTTGACAACGATACCTGAGCGTCTTTCGGGATGGTTTTCGGAGCAGACATTTTAATTTTTCCCCCGCGGGTCCCTCAGCTTCTTCTTCTACGGTCTGATTGAGCAGCAGAGACAGACAGCGGAGCTCTGTGGAGCGACTCCTTCTGGTCAGACCCGGTAATAAATCGTCATTACACCCACAACACAAAATAACCATTAAGAGGAACTTTGATTATTTTACATTTAATAAGACATGTGGTCATATTGTTAATATGCCAGAGGATTCTGCTTAGTTATTATTTAAGTTATTTAATTTTCTCTCTTTTTATATTCATCCAATTAAATATATTACACTTAGCCTATTTCCTGCTGCCATGTTGAGAGTGCAGCTTTTACTAAAAAGAAGAGTATTTCTACACTTGGGTATGAGTACTTTTACATTAGTGAGTACTTCTTCCACCTGTGTGTCACAGCTGGTTGACATGAAGCTAATTTAAATAATTGTATAAACTGTTCGGTGGTACTTTAATCTATAAGAATACATCATATTTTATACATAAAAAAATACTTTACTCCAGTAATATTTGTAAACTTGTCATTAAGTATTGTACTTGAGTAAATGTACTTCTCCACCACTTGTAAACCTGTGCTTATTGAAGTTTAATAGAGTATTTTTACATGTTGATATTAATTATATAAAAGGGTGTTATAACAACATTAAACCAGCAGGACGCGCTGTAGGTAAACACCCTGAACTCTGACTGTCTCTTTAATCCTCCTTCTTCTTCTCCTTCTTCTTCTCTTCTCTTCTCTCCTTCTTCTTCTCTTCCCTTCTCTTCTTCTTCTTCTTCTTCTCCTTCTTCTTCTCCTCCTTCTCCTTCTTCTTCTCTTCTCTTCTTCTTCTTCTCCTTCTTCTTCTCCTCCTTCTCCTTCTCTTTCTCCTTCTTCTTCTTCTCCTCCTTCTCCTTCTCCTTCTCCTTCTTCTTCTTCTTCTTCTTCTTCTTCTTATTCTCCTCCTTCTCCTTCTCCTTCTTCTTCTTCTTCTTCTTCTTCTTCTTCTCCTTCTCCTTCTTCTTCTCTTCTCCTTCTTCTTCTCCTCCTTCTCCTTCTCCTTCTTCTTCTCCTCTTCTTCTCCTCCTTCTTCTCCTTCTTCTTCTTCTTCTCCTCTTCTTCTTCTCCTTCTTCTTCTCCTCTTCTTCTTCTCCTTCTTCTTCTTCTTCTTCTTCTCTTCTCCTTCTTCTTCTTCTTCTTCTTCTTCTCTTCTTCTTCTTCTCCTCCTTCTTCTCCTCTTCTTCTTCTTCTCCTTCTTCTTCTTCTTCTTCTTCTTCTTCTTCTCCTTCTTCTTCTCCTTCTTCTTCTCCTCTTCTTGTTCTTGTTCTTCTTCTTCTCTTCTCTTCTCCTTCTCCTTCTTCTTCTCCTCTTCTTCTCCTCCTTCTTCTTCTTCTTCTCCTTCTTCTTCTCCTCCTTCTCCTTCTCCTTCTTCTTCTCCTCTTCTTCTCCTCCTTCTTCTCCTCCTTCTTCTTCTCCTTCTTCTTCTCCTCCTTCTCCTTCTCCTTCTCCTTCTTCTCCTCTTCTTCTCCTCCTTCTTCTCCTTCTCCTTCTCCTCCTTCTCCTTCTTCTTCTCCTCTTCTTCTTCTTCTTCTCTTTCTCCTTCTTCTTCTCTTCTCTTCTCTTCTCCTTCTCCTTCTTCTTCTCCTCTTCTCCTTCTCCTTCTTCTTCTCCTCTTCTTCTTCTCCTTCTTCTTCTTCTT
>NW_022287393.1:0-2299 GCF_004355925.1 Anarrhichthys ocellatus | reverse complement strand
GAGAGAGAGAGAGAGAGAGAGAGAGAGAGAGAGAGAGAGAGAGAGAGGACGAGAGAGGAAGAGAAGTCTAGGACTGTGGGATTCTCTCAGCGAGGCTCTTACTAGAAACTCTACCTGGTTACTAGGCAACAGAATGGCACTGCTGCACATTGGAGCATTTTGGAGGGGGGGGTTGATCTACTGTCTGTGTGTGTGTGTGTGTGTGTGTGTGTGTGTGTGTGTGTCTCTCCATGGTCGAGTGCTGAGTCAATAACTATATTATTTACCAGTATTTTATCGAAAGGGTGGCTTTGGTTAACGAGAGGGGATACGGAGTAAATTAAGGTTGTGTGTGTGCGTGTGTGTGTGTGAGTCTACCAATATGGCTGTGTGTGCGGGTGTGTTTTACTGTCGTACAATAAAGGTAACATTTAAAAGCACACCGCAGCTCTTGCCTAAGAAGGCGATCGTGATGTTCATTCGGTGCCTCTGAGCGGCTCGTTTCAGTCTGAATTCACTCTGTGATGGCGGCTGCTGGAGATGCTGGAGTGATGCAGCACCCGCCCGACCACATGAAACACAGAGCAGGTGAGAGGGCGAAGTTAACCTAGCGGTCACGCAAAACACTGAGTTGCTGCTCATATTTTTTTTTTCGTGGGTGACTTCACATCCGTTGGAGGACGTAACCCACACCGAACTGAACTCAAAAAGAGACGTGCGGGGTCAGAGGAGACCTCGCATCTGCTTGTTTTTGTTGCCGCTTGATTGAACTCCGGCATCTGAGCAAAGACATGTCAAGTTAGCAGGTTGTGTTTCTTTTACTTTGGTCTTTACCGTTTACCTAAAGCCGATGCAGAAGACTCTTGAAAGGTTCATTCTCTCTAGTGTCCACCAGGGGGCGACTCCTCTGGTTGTATAGAAGTCTATGAGAAAATGACTCTACTTCTCTCTTGATTTATTACCTCAGTAAACATTGTAAACATGAGTTTATGGTCTCAATCTCTAGTTTCAAGTCTTCTTCAATACAGCATGATGTTCATTTAGTACATTATGGTCCATTTAGAGTCAAACAGACCATAAAGCAGGGGATGCTTTAGGGCGGGGCTACTGTGATTGACAGGTGGCTGCCGCTACCAGAGCTGTATACGGCGTCTCTACGTCACTCCTCCGTAGTCCTAATCTGGTCACTTCCGTTCTCTGGTTGTAAAAATGAAAGATGGCGACGGTCAAATTGCCGAACTCGAGGCTTCATAACGGCAGTCCACAAACCAACGGGTGATGTCACGATGATTACGTCCAGTTCTTACATACAGTCTGTGATTAACATAAATAAATGTGTAAATATAGATATTCAGCAGTGAAAACACTTTTACATCATATTTTAGTGTCTGATGTCATAAATGATGCAGGTAGAAGCTGCCTCTTCTTCTCTCGATGTGTCTGGAATCTCACCCTCGTTCACACACTCACTAGACGCTCCAAAGTGAGCAGCAAATTGATATTTTGGACACTCGCTAATCATCATCATTTTGTGTCAGCACTGACAGGCGTAGAGCCAATAAAAGGTAAAATTCTTAATTGTGTGATACAAATGGTGGGACAATTTTTGGGGGTATTTTTCCCTTTTTTGGATTGGATAGTGAGGAAAGGGGGCGAGAGGGCAGGACATGCAGCAAACATACAGCGGTAAGGATAATAATATAATATAATATAATGGGCCCCGACTTTACCGGGTGAGGTGCAAGTGGATTCATTACACGCTCAGAATTGGGACACTCAGAGTTAAGTACGATACGTACAGTGCACAAAATAGTAAAATAGGGAGTGGTCTCGGACATTGTTTACATCATGTTTGAACTTAAGTTTAGTGTCAGTGCAGGTCGTCGTCAGTCGGCTTGCATGTCGACGTTTTTAAGTACACATCTGCTCTGGAGCTAATCCGTGCCGTGATGCTTTCAGCGAAGCACTGAGGGGAAAGGGGCGGGGCCGGGGAGCAGTTCATTCAAAAGCAGCAGAATGAAAGTGTGATCTGTTGTAAACCAGGAACTCGTCTTTACGGTTAAACCAAAAACAAATAAACTGTCGTCCCTGTAAAGGATCTGCCGTTCTCTGGATCGAACTTCGCATTGTTTGTCTGAACTCATAAAGGTTACACACACTCGCAGGCAGTGGGTCAACGCACACAGATTCATCTTCCTCAGACAGCTCAGATAATCATTAATCGTGTCTTGGAGGAGAGGCAGCCTTATTGAAAAACATTTCTTATTTGCTGCTGTGTGTGTGTGTGTGTGTGTGTGTGTGTGTGTGTGTGTGTGTGTGT
>NW_022287392.1:0-2367 GCF_004355925.1 Anarrhichthys ocellatus | reverse complement strand
GCGGTAGAGAGAGACAGACAGACGGGCGGTAGAGAGAGACAGACGGGTGTCACACAGTCACATGACACTGTCTCTCTCTCCAGAGAACGGGACGTTTAACAGCAGCAGTGAAGCAGAGAAGAAGACTCAGGCGTACTACCTGTCGTGTCTCAACACTCAGAGGATCGAGGAGCTCGGGGTTCAGCCTCTGGTGGACCTCATCGCCAAGGTAACCGCTCCGCAACCTCGTCACCACGGTAACCGCATCGCTCTGGTTCAACAGCATCACAATCAGACGAAGAAGAAGAAGAAGAGTTCTGCTCCTTCTCATTGAACTCTATCAATCGTTTTTTACTAAATATATAAATAATGACAGCAGCCTTCACTGCTGTCATTATGACGCCAGAGATAAAGGTTATTAGTTACTATTTGTTTTGTGTAAAAATGAAGCTCAACACCTGTAAACGCACTAATGCAGAGTGCAGATAACGTTACATGAATACGAGCATGACGCGATGCTGCGTCATTTACGGACAATGCATTAAAAAACCTGCGCAGCTAAACACGTATTCCACCGCACACTGAAGAGCACGGGCCATTCAGATGTTACTCACATCAGAGGGAACAACATATACCAGAGACACATGAACACAGTAACGCTACAATCACTGCCTCCAGGAAACACACAACACCCTAGTTCTTGTTCCTGACAGATTTATTCGTCTGTCAACACCGAGAGGGAAAATGAGTCCACTGGAAAACACATGAATCCTCAAAGATGATTTTTTTTTTTTTTTTTTTTCAGGGACAATGCACACTAATCAACAGTTGCACTGTAAGTGAGCCAGAGTTAGCCAGAGAGGCTCATTTCCATCTGCTGTCCCCGGCCAGATGTTTCAAGGCAGCCTAAAATAACAAAGTCTCAAATTGAAACGGAATTAAAATTCATAGAGAAACAGACAGCAACGTATAGACAAAACCAATACACAGCAAAAGAAAAGTGTACGACATTAAAGCAGAGCAGACATAACAGGTTTCAGCATGCGTCACGCAGAACAGACCCACCTACAGGACAAGCACATATAACACTGAAGCACATAACATACACATCAAAAAAATGGAAAATAGCAACACTGAACAAGACAAATGCACATATAGACAACAAGCAGGCAGGACAGAGCACATCAATGCTGGCACACCTGATTGGCAACAAGTCATTCCTTGAGGTTATGCTCGAATGTTTTGTACGCGTATGTGTGGTGGCACAGCATTCCACGAGTGAGCTGCCTTCACAGAGAATGTAGATTTACTAAACGAGCTTGACCTATGTGGAATGACACAATCACCTCTTGAAGCAGATCTAGTGAGTCTGCTGCTTTGAGTGCTTTGTTTGATAAAATCACTAAGTGGAGGTGGGGCCATACCATGTAACATTTTAAAAACCAGACACACATCAGTGAATTTAATGATGTTCTCCCAACTCAGGATATGGTGTTTGGTGAGAATATTGCAGTGATGGTGACTTTTGGGTTTTGTATCAAGTGTTTTTAGGGCTTGTTTATGGAGAACATGAATAGATTTTAATGTTGTGCTGCTGGCTTGTGCCCAGCTGGTTAAGCAGTAGGTGAGATGGGGGATAATCATTGCATTAAAATACAATTCTGCAGCTTGCATGGTTAGACAGTGTCTTACATATCTAAAATTAATAAGATTAAATTTTAAGACCTTTGTCACATGTTTTACCTGTTTTTTAAAAGAGAGATTAGAATCAATAAAAATTCCTAAATATTTAAAATCTGACACTCCCTGTAGCCTCTCACCAGCAACATAAACATCTGGCTCCAGTGACACTTTGCAAGCCCTCTTTGTGAAGAACATACAAACAGTCTTTTTAACATTCAGGTGAAGGCAGGAATCTGCAAGCCATTTAGTTACATTTGTCATTGTGGACGTGAGTTTAAGTGCAGCTTGTTCTTTGTTCTTTGCGTGCAGATAAATCACTGTATCGTCAGCGTACATTTGAATATCACACCCATCACAGACACCCGGCAAATCATCAATGTATCACTTCAACACTTAAACTTTAACACTTAAACTTTAACACTTAAACTTTAACACTTTAACTGAAACACTTTAACTTGAACTGAAACACTTTAACTCTTTAACTTGAACACTTTAACTTGAACTGAAACACTTTAACTCTTTAACTTGAACACTTTAACTTGAACTGAAACACTTTAACTCTTTAACTTTAACACTTTAACTGAAACACTTTAACTGAAACACTTTAACTTGAACACTTTAACTTGAACTCTTTAACTTGAACTCTTTAACTTGAACTCTTTAACTGAAACACTTTAACTGAAACACTTTAACTGAAACACTTTA
>NW_022287391.1:0-2299 GCF_004355925.1 Anarrhichthys ocellatus | reverse complement strand
ACACACACACACACACACACACACACACACACACACACACACACACAGCAGCAAATAAGAAATGTTTTTCAATAAGGCTGCCTCTCCTCCAAGACACGATTAATGATTATCTGAGCTGTCTGAGGAAGATGAATCTGTGTGCGTTGACCCACTGCCTGCGAGTGTGTGTAACCTTTATGAGTTCAGACAAACAATGCGAAGTTCGATCCAGAGAACGGCAGATCCTTTACAGGGACGACAGTTTATTTGTTTTTGGTTTAACCGTAAAGACGAGTTCCTGGTTTACAACAGATCACACTTTCATTCTGCTGCTTTTGAATGAACTGCTCCCCGGCCCCGCCCCTTTCCCCTCAGTGCTTCGCTGAAAGCATCACGGCACGGATTAGCTCCAGAGCAGATGTGTACTTAAAAACGTCGACATGCAAGCCGACTGACGACGACCTGCACTGACACTAAACTTAAGTTCAAACATGATGTAAACAATGTCCGAGACCACTCCCTATTTTACTATTTTGTGCACTGTACGTATCGTACTTAACTCTGAGTGTCCCAATTCTGAGCGTGTAATGAATCCACTTGCACCTCACCCGGTAAAGTCGGGGCCCATTATATTATATTATATTATTATCCTTACCGCTGTATGTTTGCTGCATGTCCTGCCCTCTCGCCCCCTTTCCTCACTATCCAATCCAAAAAAGGGAAAAATACCCCCAAAAATTGTCCCACCATTTGTATCACACAATTAAGAATTTTACCTTTTATTGGCTCTACGCCTGTCAGTGCTGACACAAAATGATGATGATTAGCGAGTGTCCAAAATATCAATTTGCTGCTCACTTTGGAGCGTCTAGTGAGTGTGTGAACGAGGGTGAGATTCCAGACACATCGAGAGAAGAAGAGGCAGCTTCTACCTGCATCATTTATGACATCAGACACTAAAATATGATGTAAAAGTGTTTTCACTGCTGAATATCTATATTTACACATTTATTTATGTTAATCACAGACTGTATGTAAGAACTGGACGTAATCATCGTGACATCACCCGTTGGTTTGTGGACTGCCGTTATGAAGCCTCGAGTTCGGCAATTTGACCGTCGCCATCTTTCATTTTTACAACCAGAGAACGGAAGTGACCAGATTAGGACTACGGAGGAGTGACGTAGAGACGCCGTATACAGCTCTGGTAGCGGCAGCCACCTGTCAATCACAGTAGCCCCGCCCTAAAGCATCCCCTGCTTTATGGTCTGTTTGACTCTAAATGGACCATAATGTACTAAATGAACATCATGCTGTATTGAAGAAGACTTGAAACTAGAGATTGAGACCATAAACTCATGTTTACAATGTTTACTGAGGTAATAAATCAAGAGAGAAGTAGAGTCATTTTCTCATAGACTTCTATACAACCAGAGGAGTCGCCCCCTGGTGGACACTAGAGAGAATGAACCTTTCAAGAGTCTTCTGCATCGGCTTTAGGTAAACGGTAAAGACCAAAGTAAAAGAAACACAACCTGCTAACTTGACATGTCTTTGCTCAGATGCCGGAGTTCAATCAAGCGGCAACAAAAACAAGCAGATGCGAGGTCTCCTCTGACCCCGCACGTCTCTTTTTGAGTTCAGTTCGGTGTGGGTTACGTCCTCCAACGGATGTGAAGTCACCCACGAAAAAAAAAATATGAGCAGCAACTCAGTGTTTTGCGTGACCGCTAGGTTAACTTCGCCCTCTCACCTGCTCTGTGTTTCATGTGGTCGGGCGGGTGCTGCATCACTCCAGCATCTCCAGCAGCCGCCATCACAGAGTGAATTCAGACTGAAACGAGCCGCTCAGAGGCACCGAATGAACATCACGATCGCCTTCTTAGGCAAGAGCTGCGGTGTGCTTTTAAATGTTACCTTTATTGTACGACAGTAAAACACACCCGCACACACAGCCATATTGGTAGACTCACACACACACACGCACACACACAACCTTAATTTACTCCGTATCCCCTCTCGTTAACCAAAGCCACCCTTTCGATAAAATACTGGTAAATAATATAGTTATTGACTCAGCACTCGACCATGGAGAGACACACACACACACACACACACACACACACACACACACAGACAGTAGATCAACCCCCCCCTCCAAAATGCTCCAATGTGCAGCAGTGCCATTCTGTTGCCTAGTAACCAGGTAGAGTTTCTAGTAAGAGCCTCGCTGAGAGAATCCCACAGTCCTAGACTTCTCTTCCTCTCTCGTCCTCTCTCTCTCTCTCTCTCTCTCTCTCTCTCTCTCTCTCTCTCTCTC
>NW_022287390.1:0-2299 GCF_004355925.1 Anarrhichthys ocellatus | reverse complement strand
GAGAGAGAGAGAGAGAGAGAGAGAGAGAGAGAGAGAGAGAGAGAGAGGACGAGAGAGGAAGAGAAGTCTAGGACTGTGGGATTCTCTCAGCGAGGCTCTTACTAGAAACTCTACCTGGTTACTAGGCAACAGAATGGCACTGCTGCACATTGGAGCATTTTGGAGGGGGGGGTTGATCTACTGTCTGTGTGTGTGTGTGTGTGTGTGTGTGTGTGTGTGTGTGTCTCTCCATGGTCGAGTGCTGAGTCAATAACTATATTATTTACCAGTATTTTATCGAAAGGGTGGCTTTGGTTAACGAGAGGGGATACGGAGTAAATTAAGGTTGTGTGTGTGCGTGTGTGTGTGTGAGTCTACCAATATGGCTGTGTGTGCGGGTGTGTTTTACTGTCGTACAATAAAGGTAACATTTAAAAGCACACCGCAGCTCTTGCCTAAGAAGGCGATCGTGATGTTCATTCGGTGCCTCTGAGCGGCTCGTTTCAGTCTGAATTCACTCTGTGATGGCGGCTGCTGGAGATGCTGGAGTGATGCAGCACCCGCCCGACCACATGAAACACAGAGCAGGTGAGAGGGCGAAGTTAACCTAGCGGTCACGCAAAACACTGAGTTGCTGCTCATATTTTTTTTTTCGTGGGTGACTTCACATCCGTTGGAGGACGTAACCCACACCGAACTGAACTCAAAAAGAGACGTGCGGGGTCAGAGGAGACCTCGCATCTGCTTGTTTTTGTTGCCGCTTGATTGAACTCCGGCATCTGAGCAAAGACATGTCAAGTTAGCAGGTTGTGTTTCTTTTACTTTGGTCTTTACCGTTTACCTAAAGCCGATGCAGAAGACTCTTGAAAGGTTCATTCTCTCTAGTGTCCACCAGGGGGCGACTCCTCTGGTTGTATAGAAGTCTATGAGAAAATGACTCTACTTCTCTCTTGATTTATTACCTCAGTAAACATTGTAAACATGAGTTTATGGTCTCAATCTCTAGTTTCAAGTCTTCTTCAATACAGCATGATGTTCATTTAGTAGATTATGGTCCATTTAGAGTCAAACAGACCATAAAGCAGGGGATGCTTTAGGGCGGGGCTACTGTGATTGACAGGTGGCTGCCGCTACCAGAGCTGTATACGGCGTCTCTACGTCACTCCTCCGTAGTCCTAATCTGGTCACTTCCGTTCTCTGGTTGTAAAAATGAAAGATGGCGACGGTCAAATTGCCGAACTCGAGGCTTCATAACGGCAGTCCACAAACCAACGGGTGATGTCACGATGATTACGTCCAGTTCTTACATACAGTCTGTGATTAACATAAATAAATGTGTAAATATAGATATTCAGCAGTGAAAACACTTTTACATCATATTTTAGTGTCTGATGTCATAAATGATGCAGGTAGAAGCTGCCTCTTCTTCTCTCGATGTGTCTGGAATCTCACCCTCGTTCACACACTCACTAGACGCTCCAAAGTGAGCAGCAAATTGATATTTTGGACACTCGCTAATCATCATCATTTTGTGTCAGCACTGACAGGCGTAGAGCCAATAAAAGGTAAAATTCTTAATTGTGTGATACAAATGGTGGGACAATTTTTGGGGGTATTTTTCCCTTTTTTGGATTGGATAGTGAGGAAAGGGGGCGAGAGGGCAGGACATGCAGCAAACATACAGCGGTAAGGATAATAATATAATATAATATAATGGGCCCCGACTTTACCGGGTGAGGTGCAAGTGGATTCATTACACGCTCAGAATTGGGACACTCAGAGTTAAGTACGATACGTACAGTGCACAAAATAGTAAAATAGGGAGTGGTCTCGGACATTGTTTACATCATGTTTGAACTTAAGTTTAGTGTCAGTGCAGGTCGTCGTCAGTCGGCTTGCATGTAGACGTTTTTAAGTACACATCTGCTCTGGAGCTAATCCGTGCCGTGATGCTTTCAGCGAAGCACTGAGGGGAAAGGGGCGGGGCCGGGGAGCAGTTCATTCAAAAGCAGCAGAATGAAAGTGTGATCTGTTGTAAACCAGGAACTCGTCTTTACGGTTAAACCAAAAACAAATAAACTGTCGTCCCTGTAAAGGATCTGCCGTTCTCTGGATCGAACTTCGCATTGTTTGTCTGAACTCATAAAGGTTACACACACTCGCAGGCAGTGGGTCAACGCACACAGATTCATCTTCCTCAGACAGCTCAGATAATCATTAATCGTGTCTTGGAGGAGAGGCAGCCTTATTGAAAAACATTTCTTATTTGCTGCTGTGTGTGTGTGTGTGTGTGTGTGTGTGTGTGTGTGTGTGTGTGTGT
>NW_022287389.1:552-2299 GCF_004355925.1 Anarrhichthys ocellatus | reverse complement strand
TGCTTTGTGCAGCTGAACCAAGATACAGTCAGATGAAGTCTGCGAGACCTTCAGTGTGTCCTGAAAGCTATCAGCTATACAGCATGTGGTGAAATAAAAATCGTACAAGGCTCTTAGTAGATCAATTGTGCTATCAAAGAGCCCATACACTCACACAAACAGCAAGTATAGCACATTGACTCAATACTTCAATGCATTGTAAAGAGAATTTAAAGGCTGCATTTTAGCTTTGGTATCTTCATAGCTGGTGTGTGCTTAAAAAAAGAAGCTTGTTGCCACACTGAGGCAGATTCCGTGTGAAGCCGACGAGTCTCCAGGCAAATGACATTACGTTCACCCTCCTCTCCTCTCACCACACCGCCTCATGTTTCTGTCAGCTCGGATTGTGTAGGAGCCCGTCAGTGTTGTGGCTGAGAGCAGAGTCCAAGGAGTCAGACACCTCTTGTTATCCTGGGGACTGAACTCGTGGGAGGACTGGCTGTCAGGATTTGGCGACAGAGTGCATGAGGCCCGCCGAGGGCAGTCTGAGTCGGTAACAGGTTTGTGGGTTTTCTTTTTTGTCCAGTTCACTTAATGAAGAATGAGGCAGAAGTGCTTCTGCTTTGGCAGTTCACTGTCAAATAATTTTTTATTCATCCTATTATTACCAGCTGCAACATATTGTATTGTTTTTGACTTGTGTGTGTGTGTGTGTGTCATGATGGCAAAATGTGGTCCTGGAGACACACTGTAGTGGGAACTACCACAGAAGAGGTTTTGAGTGCTTTGTTAGGTGTTTTTATATCTGTCTGTCCATCTGTGGACAGCGTCACAACCAGGGGCTGAAACATAGACTGTAAGAAGTGGACGAAGTCATCGTCATGTCACCCATTGGTTTGCCTCGAGTTTGACGTTTTGGCCGTCATCATCTTGGCTTTTATGCAACCAATTAACAGAAGTGACGATATTTGCAATGCGGAAGAGTGATGTAGAGATGCAGTATACGTCTCTGGTAGAGAGACCTGTCAATCACCGTGTAGCCCCGCCCTAAAGCATCCCCTGCTTTATGGTCTGTGTGACTCTAAATGGACCATAATGTACTAAATGAACATCATGCTGTATTGAAGAAGACTTGAAACTAGAGATTGAGACCATAAACTCATGTTTACAATGTTTACTGAGGTAATAAATCAAGAGAGAAGTAGAGTCATTTTCTCATAGACTTCTATACAACCAGAGGAGTCGCCCCCTGGTGGACATTAGAGAGAATGCAGCTTTAAGACTTCTTAATCTGAACATTTCTACTAGCGACTAATTATTTTGTCTGCCATTTATGAAATTGAACCTTACTCCCTGACTAATTTAAACATTCATTATTTAAAATAATATTTTTTAATATAAGAAAAACTGGACCTGAAATTATGCAGGCTGTCTTCATACAGCATTTGGAGACATACCAACCTGCCTTGTCATTTTTTAATATCCAACGAAAGCAAATCGTATCCAGGAAGCATAAAGACTATAGAAAAGTCACGTAGTACGGGTGATTTTTTGTCACGTTCGCATTTATTTTAACCCAAACCACGATCAAGTAGTTGTGTTGCCTAAACCTAAGTAAGTTGTTTCCTGTGCAGATGGAAGTTAACTTTGAAAAGACTTTATGCATGAAAGGACCAGAAATTGACAAATGTTGCTGGACTTTCGTTGGAAAATGCATAAAAAATGGGAAGTAACTTTTTTGTGAGATATCGTACAAAACGTTGTACGA
>NW_022287389.1:0-452 GCF_004355925.1 Anarrhichthys ocellatus | reverse complement strand
CCGCATCGGCTTCACTCGGTAGAACCGGAGGTTGCCGCCTGGTTGACCTGTGGCCCGGGTTCAGTCTGCGGCTCTGATTGGCTGTTTATCAGCTGCTCATCACCTCTCTGATGCCTCTCCGTCAGCTTCATCTGCTGCTGCTTAATTAGAGGCCGGGGAGGGGAGAGCAGATAAACATTTACCACCTCGGTACACAAACAATTAACCAGGTCTAAACTGTGACGACTGATGATCCAGATGGATAAGATGTCTCACCTCCAAAACCACCTCGTATGGAACAAAAAGAAACATCTAAAGTTGACTTCCTGCTCTCTCTAAGCAAAGACTGATGACTTACCCCTCTGGAAAACACATAATTCCCCCCCATGGATTTCAGAATTAAAGTACAGAGGAGTCGATCGCAGATGGGTCCAACAAACAGCACCTTTCAGGCAGGACACCATTGTTTGTCA
>NW_022287388.1:0-2299 GCF_004355925.1 Anarrhichthys ocellatus | reverse complement strand
ACACACACACACACACACACACACACACACACACACACACACACACAGCAGCAAATAAGAAATGTTTTTCAATAAGGCTGCCTCTCCTCCAAGACACGATTAATGATTATCTGAGCTGTCTGAGGAAGATGAATCTGTGTGCGTTGACCCACTGCCTGCGAGTGTGTGTAACCTTTATGAGTTCAGACAAACAATGCGAAGTTCGATCCAGAGAACGGCAGATCCTTTACAGGGACGACAGTTTATTTGTTTTTGGTTTAACCGTAAAGACGAGTTCCTGGTTTACAACAGATCACACTTTCATTCTGCTGCTTTTGAATGAACTGCTCCCCGGCCCCGCCCCTTTCCCCTCAGTGCTTCGCTGAAAGCATCACGGCACGGATTAGCTCCAGAGCAGATGTGTACTTAAAAACGTCGACATGCAAGCCGACTGACGACGACCTGCACTGACACTAAACTTAAGTTCAAACATGATGTAAACAATGTCCGAGACCACTCCCTATTTTACTATTTTGTGCACTGTACGTATCGTACTTAACTCTGAGTGTCCCAATTCTGAGCGTGTAATGAATCCACTTGCACCTCACCCGGTAAAGTCGGGGCCCATTATATTATATTATATTATTATCCTTACCGCTGTATATTTGCTGCATGTCCTGCCCTCTCGCCCCCTTTCCTCACTATCCAATCCAAAAAAGGGAAAAATACCCCCAAAAATTGTCCCACCATTTGTATCACACAATTAAGAATTTTACCTTTTATTGGCTCTACGCCTGTCAGTGCTGACACAAAATGATGATGATTAGCGAGTGTCCAAAATATCAATTTGCTGCTCACTTTGGAGCGTCTAGTGAGTGTGTGAACGAGGGTGAGATTCCAGACACATCGAGAGAAGAAGAGGCAGCTTCTACCTGCATCATTTGTGACATCAGACACTAAAATATGATGTAAAAGTGTTTTCACTGCTGAATATCTATATTTACACATTTATTTATGTTAATCACAGACTGTATGTAAGAACTGGACGTAATCATCGTGACATCACCCGTTGGTTTGTGGACTGCCGTTATGAAGCCTCGAGTTCGGCAATTTGACCGTCGCCATCTTTCATTTTTACAACCAGAGAACGGAAGTGACCAGATTAGGACTACGGAGGAGTGACGTAGAGACGCCGTATACAGCTCTGGTAGCGGCAGCCACCTGTCAATCACAGTAGCCCCGCCCTAAAGCATCCCCTGCTTTATGGTCTGTTTGACTCTAAATGGACCATAATCTACTAAATGAACATCATGCTGTATTGAAGAAGACTTGAAACTAGAGATTGAGACCATGAACTCATGTTTACAATGTTTACTGAGGTAATAAATCAAGAGAGAAGTAGAGTCATTTTCTCACAGACTTCTATACAACCAGAGGAGTCGCCCCCTGGTGGACACTAGAGAGAATGAACCTTTCAAGAGTCTTCTGCATCGGCTTTAGGTAAACGGTAAAGACCAAAGTAAAAGAAACACAACCTGCTAACTTGACATGTCTTTGCTCAGATGCCGGAGTTCAATCAAGCGGCAACAAAAACAAGCAGATGCGAGGTCTCCTCTGACCCCGCACGTCTCTTTTTGAGTTCAGTTCGGTGTGGGTTACGTCCTCCAACGGATGTGAAGTCACCCACGAAAAAAAAAATATGAGCAGCAACTCAGTGTTTTGCGTGACCGCTAGGTTAACTTCGCCCTCTCACCTGCTCTGTGTTTCATGTGGTCGGGCGGGTGCTGCATCACTCCAGCATCTCCAGCAGCCGCCATCACAGAGTGAATTCAGACTGAAACGAGCCGCTCAGAGGCACCGAATGAACATCACGATCGCCTTCTTAGGCAAGAGCTGCGGTGTGCTTTTAAATGTTACCTTTATTGTACGACAGTAAAACACACCCGCACACACAGCCATATTGGTAGACTCACACACACACACGCACACACACAACCTTAATTTACTCCGTATCCCCTCTCGTTAACCAAAGCCACCCTTTCGATAAAATACTGGTAAATAATATAGTTATTGACTCAGCACTCGACCATGGAGAGACACACACACACACACACACACACACACACACACACACAGACAGTAGATCAACCCCCCCCTCCAAAATGCTCCAATGTGCAGCAGTGCCATTCTGTTGCCTAGTAACCAGGTAGAGTTTCTAGTAAGAGCCTCGCTGAGAGAATCCCACAGTCCTAGACTTCTCTTCCTCTCTCGTCCTCTCTCTCTCTCTCTCTCTCTCTCTCTCTCTCTCTCTCTCTCTCTC
>NW_022287387.1:0-2299 GCF_004355925.1 Anarrhichthys ocellatus | reverse complement strand
ACACACACACACACACACACACACACACACACACACACACACACACAGATGGCCAGACAGAGCATGTGGTCTCTGCAGAAAACACCTAAAACTATTGAAGATCACATGAAAACTCTCACCAGATAAAGTAAGAGACACACAACAGAAAGGTGAACAAGTCGTCGGACTTTCAAAGCAGAAGCTTCAAGAGAGAACTGACCCTTCGCTAAGTCCCGCCCCTCAAATGCAGATGAGCCAATCACAGCATAGCATCGTCCAGTTTCTCATCCGTGGTTACAGATGTTCTTCATGTTCAGGCTGGTTTAGTGGATTTGGAGCTAATCCTGGTTAAACGTGTCCTCATATCGTTCTCTTCATTCTTTTTCCTACTAAAAGTCCAGCAAAAGTTTCCTCTCATTACATGAACACAATCTTTTCAAAATAAAGTTCTGCCTTCACAGGCAACAACGTAGTTAGGTTGAGGATAAGATGGTGGTTTGGGTTCAAATAACTACAGAAGTAGTGAAGGACATACATTACGTGACAAATAAGACTCACTTCCCGTTTCAAATGAGGAACAAACACCTCCTGGAGGAAAGATCTCATTTGTTTGGCAACAAGACTACGAAGTTATGTTTACTTTTAGTTTGGAACGGGACACGAACATCGGTCTCCTGGGTGAAAGTTCTGTCTTTGTTTCGGTCCAAAATGGCGACGGCGCTAACGCCACGCAATCTAGAAGCACCAGAGTTTTGTCTCTTGGCTTCGATGCTCTTTTACGTAGGTTTCATTTTAGTCCTGTGCATCACTTCGGAATGTCTTCTGGAAACCATCCCTGGTTTGTCCCCGGTTTGTCCCCGGTTTGTCCCAGTTTGTCCGCGATTGTCCCGTTTTGGCCCCCGATTGTCCTGGTTTGTCCCCGATTGTCCCGCTTTGGCCCCTATTGTCCCGGTTTGACCCCGATTGTCCCGGTTTGTCCCCGATTGTCCCGTTTTGAACCATATTGTACCGGTTTGTCCCAGATTTGTCCCCGATTGTCCCGTTTTGGCCCCGGTTTGTCCCAGTTTGTCCGTGATTGTCCCGGTTTGTCCGTGATTGTCCCGTTTTGTCCCCGATTGTCCCATTTTGGCCCTGATTGTCCCGGTTTGTCCCCAATTGTCCCGTGTTGGCCCATATTGTCCCAGTTTGTCCGTGATTGTCCCGGTTTGTCCGTGATTGTCCCGTTTTGGCCCATATTGTCCCGGTTTGTCCCTGATTTGTCCCCGATTGTCCCGGTTTGTCCCCAATTGTCCCGGTTTGGCCCCTATTGTCCCGGTTTGACCCCGATTGTCCCGGTTTGTCCCCGATTGTCCCGGTTTGTCCCAGATTTGTCCCGTGTTGGCCCATATTGTCCCAGTTTGTCCGTGATTGTCCCATTTTGGCCCATATTGTCCCGGTTTGTCCCTGATTTGTCCCCGATTGTCCCGGTTTGTCCCCAATTGTCCCGGTTTGGCCCCTATTGTCCCGGTTTGTCCCTGATTGTCCCGGTTTGTCCCCGATTGTCCCGGTTTGTCCCCGATTGTCCCAGTTTGTCCCCGATTTGTCCCGGTTTGGCCCCGATTGTCCCGGTTTGTCCCCAATTGTCCCAGTTTGTCCCCGATTTGTCCCGGTTTGGCCCCGATTGTCCCGGTTCTGGGTCTAAACCCAGAAATACAATGATAATAATATTTTTGAAGACAGACTTGTTTACATAAACATTTTTCATGATGTGTCCCACCTCATAGAAATGTAAACATTGCATCACGTTGTGACCTTCTGCATCTTCTTCTTCTTCTTGTTCTTCTTCTTCTCGTTCTTCTTGTTCTTCTTCTCCTCCTTCTTGTTCTTCTTCTCCTTCTTCTTCTTGTTCTTCTTCTTCTTCTTGTTCTTCTTCTTCTCCTGCTTCTCCTTCTTCATCTTCAGACAGACTTCCTGTTCTTGTTTCATGTAGTTCAGACAGTAATCAGGTCACATGATGTGATCATGAGTTCTACGTTCTTTAAGAACACGTTTGTATAAACGGACCGTTGCCAGGCTCTCGTCTACAAACACCGGGGATCTCTGTAGCGACGCCGTCACACAAACCTTTCTCTCACTTTTCTTTTTCTGTTTGGTTTTATTTCGCTGACATACATTTTTGTTGTTGAGCCGTCTGTGTTTGTGATTTACAGTGAGAACGACTCCCTCCTCCTTCTCCTCCTCCTCTTCCTCCCTCGTTCCTCATCCGATGTTTTTCAGTGTCTTTCTCCTTTTAAATGTCAGCGTGCAGAGCCATAAAACATCTGTGCACACACACACACAC
>NW_022287386.1:0-2299 GCF_004355925.1 Anarrhichthys ocellatus | reverse complement strand
CAATACTTATTAACAATAATAATAACATATAATTAATGAGAATGACACAAGTGTAACAACCTCTCTTATATACAGTCTATGGTAACAACATATAAGATGAAAAATAAAATAAAATATCATGAAACATTTAAAAGATGAAGTGTTCAAGAACACCAACACTTGGTGGGTATTGCTAACACGAATGGAAGCAAAAGATGTTACTGAGTGAATTGATCAAAGGTTTGAATGTTAATATCTTGATGTTTCCCTGATTAGTATCATCAAATAAAGCACATTGGAGATATTTAAAATGCAATCTACAACTATTATGGTTTACTGTTGATATAATGTAAGTGGGGAACCAGCTAAGATAGTCTGCAGAATATCATCTTATTTAATGTATCCTGCTGAGATACTAGGTACATCTTTGCCTTCAGCATTGCCTTAATTCTTCGAAGCATAGATTCAACAAGGTGTTGGAGATTTTGGTCCATATTGACATGATGTTATCCCGCAGTTGCTGCAGATTTGTCGGCTGCACGTCCATGATGCAAATCTCCCGTTGCACCACATCCCAAAGGTGCTCTATTGGATTGAGATGTGGTGACTGTGGAGGCCATTGGAGTACAGTGAACTCATTGTCATGTTCAAGAAACCAGTTTGACATGATTTGAGCTTTGTGACATGGTGCATCATCCTGCTGGAAGTAGCCATCAGGAGATGGGTCCACTGTGGTCATAAAGGGATGGACATGGTCAGCAATAATACTCAGGTAGGCCGTGGTGTTTAAACGATGCTCAATTGGTACTAAGGGGCCCAAAGTGTGCCAAGAAAATATCCCCCACACCATTACACCACCACCAGCAGCAGCCTGAACCGGTGATACAAGTCAGGATGGATCCATGCTTTCATGTTGTTTACGTCAAATTCTGACCCTACCATCTGAATGTCGCAGCTGAAATTGAGACTCATCAGACCAGGCCACGTTTTTTTTCAATCTTCTATTGTCCAATTTTGGTGAGCCTGTGCGAATTGTAGCCTCAGTTTCCTGTTCTTAGATGACAGGAGTGGTACCCGGTGTGGTCTTCTGCTGCTGTAGCCCGTCTGCTTGAAGGTTTCACGTGTTGTGCGTTCAGAGATGGTGTTCTGCATACCTCGGTTGTAACAAGTGGTTGTTTGAGTTACTTTTGCCTTTCTTTCATCTCCAACCACTCTGCCCATTCTCCTCTGACCTCTGACATCAACAAGGCATTTTCGTCCACACAACTGCCGCTCACTGCATATTTTCTCTTTTTCAGACCATTGTCTGTGAACCCTAGAGATGTTATGCGTGAAAATCCCAGTAGATCAGCAGTTTTTGAAATACTCAGACCAGCCCGTCTGGCACCAACAACCATGCCACGTTCAAAGTCACACAAATCCCCTTTCTTCCCCATTCTGATGCTAGGTTTGAACTTCAGCAAGTTGTCTTCACCACGTCTACATGCCTAAATGCATTGAGTTGCTGCCATGTGATTGGCTGATTAGCTATTTGTGTTAACAAGCAATTGAACAGGTGTGCCTAATAAAGTGGCCGGTGAGTGTATAATATATATTAAATATAGTACAGTGTATATCTAGATACTGTACATATATATGTAAATTCAAAGACATAGGCTCACAGTACCATCATATGTGTTGTTCAAAGATGACATAAAATCTAAAGAAAGGCTGTCCTTATAGTGATAAAGAAAGATTTATTATTATATATATTACCATATACAGTATATTTATATTGTCTTATATTATCTTCACACATTTACACCAATAGGGCCCCATTGTATGAGTCAGTTTGAAGTGCAGGCTGCACTAGTTCCCTGTTCGGGGCTGGGACACCAGAGGTTGAAGTGAATAGTCAGATAACTACCTTATGATAAGATAACAGTCTTTGGTACATATAGATGACTTTCTTTTGTGATCAGTATCAGCCTCCTTACTATGATGGCTTTCATGGCTTTTGGATTTTTAGTTTCCGATTCACTTTCCGCTTGTTTAACTGTTTACATTTAAAAGATAAACAAAGGTGTCAATGAAACATTTGCTTTATTTGAGGGAATAACTGCTTTGGTAACATTCTGATCTTTATTTCCAGAGATACATGTGATAGACGCTGTCCCTTTTGGAGAAGCCTCCATTTTCACTGTTTGCGGTTTTGAGGAGAATCCAAACATCAACCAAAAAACTCATTCAGTTGTGAAATATTTCATACAACAGTCCATTTAAAAAACACATTGTATTTAGGAAAGCCCTGGTTGTGCTTTGTTCTACCTCGGGTAGTGGT
>NW_022287385.1:0-2300 GCF_004355925.1 Anarrhichthys ocellatus | reverse complement strand
CTGATAACACAGTCTGTCTACACTCTCACTGATAAGACACGGGGGGGGAGACAAGATGGGAGAAAGATGTGGAATAAGATGACGGTAGAGCAATTAGAAAACAAAACAGAGGTTGTTTATTCAGTTCTCAGTGGAGATTCGAGGGAGGAAATGTTCTTGATGTTTTCTGAGAGAAGCAGGAAATCAGAAGAAGAATGAGGCCGGTTGAAAAGTGGGTGTGGACCTAAAACACCTCGTTAAAATAAACTGATATTATCGGGAACAGCGACCAGATTCCAGCAGATCTTTGACCTGGAACCATGGATGTCGGATCCAGAAGTTTGATGCTTTTTTTTAAATCTCATTTCAAGGAGAAACAGGTGAGTGTGAGCTAAACGCCTCAAAATACAAGAAGTGGAAAAAGTCTCTGGAGTTTCTCTGGTAAGAAAAATAAAGTCAAAGCCTCACCGCCTCCACCAATCGAGGTTGTCAGAGATGCTTTAACAGGCCGTCGTTTAGCGGTTACGGACGGCGTGATTTATGAGCCTGCCCCCCCCCGTCAAATAGCCGACTCAGCTCTTGTGTTTTCTCTGGGACGGCGAGGCGGCGAGAGGGAGGCCCATCTGCTTTTCTTTGACACGCGTGTTCACACGGTCGCCAAACAAAGAGCTTTATTCTGCGCTGATAGGGCGTGTGTGAGAAAACACGCCCTCGCCCCATCACTCCCCAGAGCCCCCCCCCTCTTTGATTAAAGAACTTTATTCTTAAAAAATAGAGGAAATCCTCAAGTTTACAAACAGCACACTTTGAATGTGACATGATAGAATGAGACCTGTAGCTTTAAGAGGAACTACAACGGGAGGTTCAATTAAACACAAACCTATTGAACAGTGTGTTCAGTTACCCGTGCCACCATATTTAGTCTGCCAGAAGAATCCTCCCAAACACAACCTCAAAACACATGCATGTTGTACACACACACGTACACACACACACACACACACACACACACACACGGTCTTAAGTCTCTCCTGCCCACATGCATTAGCACTCACTGACAAAAAAACAACATTTTACAAAACCTTAAATCCACACACTCTCTCCGTTTCTCACAAACACACACACACACACACACACACACACACACACACACAACACACACTGAGGTAGGCGGTTGCTGCAGTTTGCTGGGTGGTCCTGAGGGCCCCGGAGGCCCCAGACGGAGCAGGGGACTAAATTACAGAGCATGACCCACCGCAGTGACACCCAACCTGGGATTAACACCCGGGCTGAGTCCCAGGCCACCAGTAGCCCCGGGGGCTGTGGGAGCTGACCTCGACAGGTTCAGAGGTGACCTCAAACACACACACACACACACACACACACACACACACACACACACGCTGGTGGAGTCCAGGCCCACCCAGGACTGAAATAATGAGGGGGTTTGGTCGGTCCAGCTGGAGGAGAGAGGGGGTTCTGGGTGGAGGCTGGACTGGAGGACTTGGCCCCGACCAGACAGAGTATCTTGTGTCTAGAAATATCCAGATTGTGTCTACGTATACACTCGAGGCAGATCTCAGTCACACCTGGCAGCACATTTAGTCTCAACTGTGTCACAAGAACAACTCTGGTCACCGAACCTTTGTTCCCGCACGCAAAATACAAGAGGAACACACTGCGGTGCATGGACGTTAAGCAAGAGATCACTGAAGAACTCAACGTGGGAAAGGAGGAGGAGACACTAGTGGTGGAATCACATCAACCTTTAGGAGGGCTTCTGATGCACATCAACAGTTCGTGTTTGTGGTTTTAGTCTCTTTTGACACTGGTTTGGTTCACAGGAGTCCAAAGCTTGATTATGCAAATTCCCACCGTACAGTATCGGTCATATTGTGACGCACTGTAACCTGTGAATCTAGAGCAACATGCACGTCACCTTCATTACAGATGGTCTGCAACAATGAAACTGCATTACGCTTCGAAGGAAAAGGGATGAAGTTTGATTTTGACGTGTCATAAATACATTTCCATAGTTCGTGAATTTTGCATGAAGAGGGGGGCGGGTGGAGGAACAGGCTGCTGAAACTCATCACTAAACCTAACCAGGGAATCTTGTTGCGCTCTTGTTCAGTGAAAGAATCCCAACGAAACGTTTTCTGTTATCAAACTGCACTGAAACATCTGGAGGTGACATCACAGCGCCTGCATGTGGAGGTCGGGCCAGGTGAGAGGAAACTTGGAGGTGGAGAAGAAGGATATAGATCTCTGAAGCACACACACACACACACACACACGCTATAAAGAGGGCTGATACAGCT
>NW_022287384.1:0-2300 GCF_004355925.1 Anarrhichthys ocellatus | reverse complement strand
CAAAGATATCAAGACGACCACAGAGAAACACAAAACAACCACAAAGAGACAAAAAACAACCACAAAGATATCAAGACGACCACAGAGAAACACAAAACAACCACAAAGAAATCAAGACGACCACAGAGAAACACAAAACAACCACAAAGATATCAAGACGATCACAGAGAAACACAAAACAACCACAAAGAGACAAAAAACAACCACAAATATATCAAGACGACCATAAAGAGAGAAAAAAACAACCGCAAAGATTCAAAACAACCACAATGAGTGGCCACAGGGACATAATACGCCGCAAAGAAACAGAATGGCAACTTGGAGACGTAATACAACCACAGAGAGACGGAACGTGACCGTATTGTTTTTTTACTTATTTTGTATCTCTTTAAGTCTTGGGCTTCTGGTGTCACAATCTCTCCATGATATCAGCTGATTTGTCTTATATCTCTATCAGCCACAGAAGTCGGGTAACAATTAGCCTGTAAATTCACTCAATACTGGGTATTATTCTTATGCTTTTATAATACATTTATTTCCACATTGAATCTTTCTTCTCCAACATGTTTGCATGTCTTTGTGTTTCTGTCTGCCGTTTCAGAGGGAAATCACATTAAGATGTTCATGCGTGGTCGACCGATCACCATGTTCATCCCTTCAGATGTGGAGAACTATGAAGATGTTCGGACAGAACTTCCTTCAGAAAGACTTAAGCTGGAATGGGTGTATCCTTCACTCTGCACACAGAAGGCGTTGTCACACAGTAGCATAAATAGAACTAAACATAATAAAAATGTATATTATTTAGTGCTGGGCAATGATTACAATTTTTAATCGCATGGATTTTTGCGATTAATCTCATTGTTATGGCAAAGTTCAATAATGAATTCAAAAGTAGTGTATTGCGCACTTTTATTTTAAAAGTACTGCTATATGAACAAAAGGGCAATAACATTTGGTTTGTAAACACTTTAAACACATCAGGTTGTTGTTAACAGCAGTGTTCTCTTTACACAGTAGCAGTTCTATCTCTTCACTATCTGTGCTCAGTGTGTGACTGTGTGTGAAACGTTCCACTGCTGTGCAACAGGAATAACATGTTTCAGCACGTTTCATCTACATGTGTGTGTTGTGTCTTCATGACAGTCAGAGCATGTGAATGCAGCTCTACTGTTCATCAATATAACACTGTAAATCAGAGGTGATGATGGTGACCCAGCGATCAAAGAACAAAGACACTTTACGCACAATTTAGGTGTATTTTCCCTTTAACTCACGAGATGCAGCATGTTTTATACTTAATGTGAATATAATTCATACTTTGTTGGCATCTTATTCTGAAAAGTGGATGTTGTCTCACGTTAAACTTTCCGCTAACTTTCAAAGTACTTCGCTCGCTCCCAATCCGTGCCGTTTAAATGCGTTTACCGTGAATTTCAGCATATAGGTGCACTAAAGTGTAAGTGTCTGCTGAGTTACATTACATTACATTACAGTCATTTAGCAGACGCTTTTATCCAAAGCGACTTACAATAAGTGTATTCAACATCGGTTTTCGAGAGAACTCCTAGTCACCAGAAGTCATAAGTGCATCTCCCCTCCTCAAAGAGCATAAACCAGAGCCAACGTACAGTGCAGAAACAAACGAATGCAATAAGTGCCACAAACTAATAAGTGCAATAAGCTAGTATGAATACAATAGATGCTCAGTAAATGCTAAGTGGAAGGCTCAGGGTAGGCCTTCTTGAAGAGGTGAGTCTTCAGCCTGATGAAAGATGGGCAGCGACTCTGCTGTCCTGACGTCAGTGGGGAGTTCATTCCACCACTGTGGGGCCAGGACAGGAAACAGCCGCGACCGGGTCGATTGGCCGCAGGGACCTCTGAGCGACGGGGCAACCAATCGCCCCGAGGCAGCAGAGCGAAGTGGTCGGGCGGGGGGGTAGGGCTTGACCGTGGCCTGGAGATGGGAAGGAGCTGTTCCTTTCACTGCCCTGTAGGCTAGCACCAGAGTCTTAAACTGGATGAGAGCTCTTACAGGGAGCCAATGTAAAGAACGGAGAAGGCAAGTTGTGTGGGAGAACTTTGAGCGATTGAACACCAGGCGAGCTGCAGCTTTCTGGACAAGCTTGACCGCGGAGATCTGAGTGTCTGCTGACTTTACTTAAGTATCTTAAGTAAAACTTTAGTAGATCTTAAGTAAAGCTTCATTAGGTCTTCAGTAAAGCTTCAATAGGTCTTGAGTAAAGCTTCAATAGATCTTGAGTAAAGCTTCAATAGATCTTTACTAAGCTTCAGTAGAT
>NW_022287383.1:0-2301 GCF_004355925.1 Anarrhichthys ocellatus | reverse complement strand
CTGATAACACAGTCTGTCTACACTCTCACTGATAAGACACGGGGGGGAGACAAGATGGGAGAAAGATGTGGAATAAGATGACGGTAGAGCAATTAGAAAACAAAACAGAGGTTGTTTATTCAGTTCTCAGTGGAGATTCGAGGGAGGAAATGTTCTTGATGTTTTCTGAGAGAAGCAGGAAATCAGAAGAAGAATGAGGCCGGTTGAAAAGTGGGTGTGGACCTAAAACACCTCGTTAAAATAAACTGATATTATCGGGAACAGCGACCAGATTCCAGCAGATCTTTGACCTGGAACCATGGATGTCGGATCCAGAAGTTTGATGCTTTTTTTTAAATCTCATTTCAAGGAGAAACAGGTGAGTGTGAGCTAAACGCCTCAAAATACAAGAAGTGGAAAAAGTCTCTGGAGTTTCTCTGGTAAGAAAAATAAAGTCAAAGCCTCACCGCCTCCACCAATCGAGGTTGTCAGAGATGCTTTAACAGGCCGTCGTTTAGCGGTTACGGACGGCGTGATTTATGAGCCTGCCCCCCCCCGTCAAATAGCCGACTCAGCTCTTGTGTTTTCTCTGGGACGGCGAGGCGGCGAGAGGGAGGCCCGTCTGCTTTTCTTTGACACGCGTGTTCACACGGTCGCCAAACAAAGAGCTTTATTCTGCGCTGATAGGGCGTGTGTGAGAAAACACGCCCTCGCCCCATCACTCCCCAGAGCCCCCCCCCTCTTTGATTAAAGAACTTTATTCTTAAAAAATAGAGGAAATCCTCAAGTTTACAAACAGCACACTTTGAATGTGACATGATAGAATGAGACCTGTAGCTTTAAGAGGAACTACAACGGGAGGTTCAATTAAACACAAACCTATTGAACAGTGTGTTCAGTTACCCGTGCCACCATATTTAGTCTGCCAGAAGAATCCTCCCAAACACAACCTCAAAACACATGCATGTTGTACACACACACGTACACACACACACACACACACACACACACACGGTCTTAAGTCTCTCCTGCCCACATGCATTAGCACTCACTGACAAAAAAACAACATTTTACAAAACCTTAAATCCACACACTCTCTCCGTTTCTCACAAACACACACACACACACACACACACACACACACACACACAACACACACTGAGGTAGGCGGTTGCTGCAGTTTGCTGGGTGGTCCTGAGGGCCCCGGAGGCCCCAGACGGAGCAGGGGACTAAATTACAGAGCATGACCCACCGCAGTGACACCCAACCTGGGATTAACACCCGGGCTGAGTCCCAGGCCACCAGTAGCCCCGGGGGCTGTGGGAGCTGACCTCGACAGGTTCAGAGGTGACCTCAAACACACACACACACACACACACACACACACACACACACACACGCTGGTGGAGTCCAGGCCCACCCAGGACTGAAATAATGAGGGGGTTTGGTCGGTCCAGCTGGAGGAGAGAGGGGGTTCTGGGTGGAGGCTGGACTGGAGGACTTGGCCCCGACCAGACAGAGTATCTTGTGTCTAGAAATATCCAGATTGTGTCTACGTATACACTCGAGGCAGATCTCAGTCACACCTGGCAGCACATTTAGTCTCAACTGTGTCACAAGAACAACTCTGGTCACCGAACCTTTGTTCCCGCACGCAAAATACAAGAGGAACACACTGCGGTGCATGGACGTTAAGCAAGAGATCACTGAAGAACTCAACGTGGGAAAGGAGGAGGAGACACTAGTGGTGGAATCACATCAACCTTTAGGAGGGCTTCTGATGCACATCAACAGTTCGTGTTTGTGGTTTTAGTCTCTTTTGACACTGGTTTGGTTCACAGGAGTCCAAAGCTTGATTATGCAAATTCCCACCGTACAGTATCGGTCATATTGTGACGCACTGTAACCTGTGAATCTAGAGCAACATGCACGTCACCTTCATTACAGATGGTCTGCAACAATGAAACTGCATTACGCTTCGAAGGAAAAGGGATGAAGTTTGATTTTGACGTGTCATAAATACATTTCCATAGTTCGTGAATTTTGCATGAAGAGGGGGGCGGGTGGAGGAACAGGCTGCTGAAACTCATCACTAAACCTAACCAGGGAATCTTGTTGCGCTCTTGTTCAGTGAAAGAATCCCAACGAAACGTTTTCTGTTATCAAACTGCACTGAAACATCTGGAGGTGACATCACAGCGCCTGCATGTGGAGGTCGGGCCAGGTGAGAGGAAACTTGGAGGTGGAGAAGAAGGATATAGATCTCTGAAGCACACACACACACACACACACACACACGCTATAAAGAGGGCTGATACAGCT
>NW_022287382.1:0-2301 GCF_004355925.1 Anarrhichthys ocellatus | reverse complement strand
CATCAGAGACCTTTAAATAAAAGGTTCTTTTAGTTGAGAGAGGAGGCGTTCCTGCATCTGTCGCAACAACAGTGATGTTATATTCTGAAACCTTTTCACGATCTAATACAGTATCTGTTATCAAAGTATAGTAATTTCTTAAATTAGATTTAATTTTGAAAGGTGCATCTTGTTGTATTCTACAGATCACTTGTCCGTTTTCTCCCGAATCGAGGTCTTTTACGTTTATAATGCCAATAGTTGTACCAGGAGGAGAGTCTTCGGACACCGGACTAGTGAATGACATAACGCTAATCGTAGGGGCGTTGTCATTTACATCAGTTACTTCAATCATCACTTTACTTGAATCCGTTAAACCCCCCTCATCTTTTGCATCGATTCTAAGCTCATATTTTTTATCCTTTTCAAAATCTATTGGACCCGAAACAGACAAGATACCAGAGACCTGATCTATGGACAACAAATCAGCTATGTTGCTTCTCACGTTTGAAATTGAATATGTGATGTAACCATTCGATCCACTATCTGCGTCTGTAGCATTAACAGTAACGATATGAGTGCCCTTTACTGCGTTTTCTATCACAGTAGCTTTATACATTGATTGGTTAAAAACAGGCGCATTGTCGTTTACATCTAAAACCTTGATGTTTATATTTACGGTGCCAGATCTCTGTGGATTCCCACCATCTACTGCAATAAGCTTTAACGAGAGATGGGGAGCCCTTTCTCTGTCTAATTGCTTCTGAAGAACCATCTCAGCATATTTACTTCCGTCCGGATTTACATGCTGCTTTAAAACGAAGTTGTCGTTTGAAGATAAAACATAATTCTGCAGGCCATTGACACCAACATCAGGATCCTCTGCACTGTCCAGCACAAATCGCGCCCCAAGGTTAGCTGACTCGCTAATGTCTAACATAATATCTGACTTCTTGAATACCGGAGGATGATCATTCACATCTAACACTTCGATCGTTATGTGGTGAAGCTCCATCGGAGTTTCTAAAATTATTTCAAAGCTGAAACTACACGGTGTTACGTCTCCACAAAGCTGCTCTCGGTCTATTCTCTCATTCACAACTAGAATCCCTTTGTCTGTCTTCAGCTCAGTGTACTGGAGATTTTCTCCGGTCACGATACGGGCTCGGCCAGAACGGAGCCTTTTCAGATCCAAACCAAGGTCCTGTGCTACATTACCGATAAGAGAGCCCTTCTTCATCTCCTCTGGTATAGAGTAGCGGATCTGCCCTGCGACGATATTAAAGAAGTACAACAATATAAGAACCATTACCCGCGGATGTCCGAAATGAAAACGCCATTTGCAGAGTGGTTGTTGATACGCCATTTCAGAAATGGAAATGTTCCAAGAAAAAAATAGCAGAGAACCTTCGAACTCAATTCAATAACATCCACTCTTGCAGAGATGATTTTTAAAAAAGAGAAATAAAGCCGCTAGAATCCACGCAACACCGTTTCTTTTCGAGATATACGTTTCCCGATGTTCCCTCTAAGCCACCTCAATGTGATCTTACAAAGAACGTCACTGAATTGCAAGAGAGAGCTTATGGGTGGACATTCTATTCTTGTTAGACAGCGTCACTTAGAGTCCAAAACGTGCACACCAAACATATTGGTAGTAAATCATGAAGGAAGTATCCAAGGAAAAGAAAAAACAAGATAAATACTAATGCCTGTAATATATTGGCAAATTACAAAAAACTATGATTATCATTATTACCACAACTATGATTATTACCACGATTTAATTTATTCTTATTATTCTTATTATTATTATTATTATGACGATTATTACTATGACTACTACTACCACTAATAATAATAATAATAATAAATTATTATTATTACGGATAACAATAATGATAGCAGGAAATTAATTGTGTAGGGTACTTAATATTTGCATATGCGGGGAAACAGACAATTAGCATTCATAAAAAATGTTTAAAAAAAGATACTATTAATACTGTTACTATTAAAAGTAGAAGTAGGAGGAGGAGGAAGACGAGGAATATAATAGGAGACGTACACAACTTTTGACATAACTGATTAGAAGTCATGAGGACAGTGAAAACAGAAAAGCCCTCTAAGTTAAAGAGTAGCTGTCCGTTTTGTGGTGCTGAAAAGAAAAGCGTGTACTTGTTTTCGGGTATAACTGCTTATTGCTATTTATGTTAATTTAAGTGAGACAATGTTGAAGAAAGCAATAATTTTGCGTATCGATCCTCACCTCCAGAGGAGAGTCTGGTTCATCCAGGATGCTCTTCTCCCTCTGTATCCGCTGCA
>NW_022287381.1:0-2301 GCF_004355925.1 Anarrhichthys ocellatus | reverse complement strand
TTGTTTATTTATGTTTCTGACTCCTTCTCCCAATTCTAGGAGTTCTGTCACTCAAATTTCCTGAGGCTCCGACAGTCAAGTCAACGTGCTTGTTCTTTGTGAGCGCACACACACACACAACCTGAAACCCTGCACGTTTATAGACGAGTCATTCGGCTTTAAATGTCTCTGATTGTGTTTGTGTCTCTGCCTCAGACTGAACTGTTACCCCACTGCTCAGATGTGCCTCCTCTGGCCCGGGTGGTGCAGGAGGACGGCAAACTGTTGATGCAGGCCGTGCTGGAGGTGAGGAGCACCACGTTCAACATCTCACACACTTCATCATTTGTTGCGGTGAACTTGATCAACTGCGATATTGATTGTTTTTAAAATTGCTCCGCTCATAGAAAACTCTGCTGCATTTTAAATCAAGCGCTTCATGAGCTAACAGCCAGCCACCAGGGGACCATCCAAAGCTTTTAGCAGTTTTGGGGAGCTGTCATGCCGCTGCACGCTGACCCTACAGTGACGCGTTTTCCTGAATGTTGCGGCTGCAGTCCAGAGTAGAAGAGAAATACTGTATATTACTTGTTTTACCCGGCTGCTCTGAGTCATTTTACAGAGAACAGACGGGCAAAACGAAAGAAAAGCACCGAATTCAGGTGAAGAAGAACCTTAAATGATGTCTTACATTGATGCAAAGTTAATTCACACAAAGAAAAGAAAGCTATGAGACTCCATCGACAGTCATTTTACTGATCATTGTAAAACATGGTAAAAGGGGTATTATTGTGATTATATCCCTGTTGTCTAACTTCTTCCTCCCCGGTCTCTCCAGGGCATCGGGGGCGGGGCCTCTCGGAGCCTGATGGACCAGTTTGCAGAAGTGCTTTTCTCTCTGAACAAGCACTGCTTCTCTCTGCTCGCCATGTGGTTGAAGGAGGCTCTGCAGCCTCCCGGCTTCCCGTCATCGCGGGTCACAACTCAACAGAAAGACAACTTCTCACATCAGATACTCAGGTGACACGACCGAACACGCGTCCACCCAGTCGATTATTTTGCATATGCTTTTTATGTATTTGTCCTTTTAATCGTTACCGCCTCTTCTGTCCTGCAGAGAACGAGTGAACAAGAGGAGGGTGAAGGACATAGTGAAGGAGTTCACACTACTGTGCAGAGGGCTCCACGGTACGGAGTACGCCGCTGAATACTGAAACTCTACCCTTTGAACTCTCGCCCAACCGGGACCTCTGCCCTCGCGCCACAGTTCTCACAAACCCCAACAGCGAAGACATCATGAAATGATTGTAATGATACCCCCCCCCCCCGCCGCAGCCGCCGCCATCGCAGGACAAGACAAGGAACCCATTCCAGACCTACCATCGGATTAATGGACTAACTTTAAACCCCCGGTGGCTTCAGGGAGGCTGTCCTCTCTGCTCCCATTTTCTTTTTCCGTTATCAGATTGATTGTCTCTCCCTCCTCTCTCTCATTTCTTCGAACGAGCTCCGAGCAGCGCTCCCAGCTTGCTGCCTCTCGCCTCCTTCTATCTCTGTCTTGTTCTGCCTTTCTTAGACCTTCATGTGGTTCCCTAGGTTGTCTCCTGGTGATTAGCATACATATGAAATGGTAGTGGTGTTGTACGTAGCTACTTGACATTATTTTTCAGAAATAAGCCAAATGAATTATATAAATGTATACGTATACACATATAGAGAGACAGTGGTCATCGGTCCTGCTGCTGCTAATGGGAAGAGAGAAGGACCAATGTCTGGAGAGGATTCTGCAGAAGAGATGACGTTAATAGCCACGCCCCTGTGATCTCTGCATTTGCCAAATTATCACGAAATGTTTTGTGAATTTGTCCTCTTTTTTTTTTTTTGGGTGGATTATGAGTGGAAAAAAGAGCCGGAAACCACACAACTGGACTAAAAACAGTTTGCTCTCTTGCCCAGCCCTGTGTGCTCAGGGCTGTACCTCATGTACATATAGTCCCACCCGGTCGTACTGCAGTCTCCTCGGATTGTAGAGCGTCTCTTTTGCATTGGTCCCTTAGGTAAAGCAGGACTGCCTGGAGTGAAGGCTAGAAGGAGGGGAGGGGGAGGGGGAGGGTGATTATAGTAGCTGGTAGTGAGAAAGAGGCAGAAGATGGAGACTGAGAAGGGAACTGAGTGTTCGGAGGGATGAATAATCCTGTCGAAGGATGGCTTAGTCACTGTAATCGTGCAAAAATATTAATCGAGCTGTGCATATTACCAGTTATTGCTGAACACTTGTGTGTGTGTGTGTGTGTGTGTGTGTGTGTGTGTGTGTGTGTGTGT
>NW_022287380.1:0-2301 GCF_004355925.1 Anarrhichthys ocellatus | reverse complement strand
ATATGTATATATATATATATATATGTATATATATTCAAATTAAATAAAAGTCCTCTTCTACCTTCCTTTCTTAATTAAATTAGTAAATATTAAATGGTCGAGACTGACTTTTATTTTGTAACTCTCTGTTTTGTTTCCTGTTTGCAGGAGATTCCGACCCCGACGCCGATCAAAGAGCTGATTGATGAGCTGCCCGTCGTTCAGGTATGAAGATGATGAAGATGAAGATGACTGTTTGTGTTGTCGTTTACGTCCGTCTTTGTCTCCGTCAGGGTCGCTATCGTCCAATCAGAGTGCTGAACAGACTGACCGTTGTGATGTCAGATTCCAGTCACTTTGTGAGTGTTGCTTTTATTTTGAAATCTTTCAGGATGTCCATGACAGATTCCTTCTTCTCGTGAATCTTGTTTCTCAGTAAAGTTAAACCTTAAAGTACCAACGATGTGCTAATCATGATCTCATAGATTGATCTCTGATGACCTCATGTTCCTACAGCAGGGCACTGAGAGGACCACGGCCTCCGTCCTGACATCTCCTTTTAATAATAATGTCTGTCTGATCACATGTCCATGTGAATTATTCCTCACAGTAATCATTGACAATGATTGTGTATTTTATTCAAAATCATACCTGTTATATTTTTGTACAAATTATCACTTCTAACATTTTTTATGAAATGATGAACTGTCACATCTTCACATCATGTCTCGTTTGTACGAACCACGACCTTTGTAACACGTTTGAACAGATCATGACCTCTGTCCATGTTGATACAAATGATCAGTGATGTCAGATTGATATCCGGCCAACCCAAAGACCAGGATTGTAAACAATTAAATTTAGTTATACAATAGTGACTGGGTCCGCCCACTCAGTGTCAAAAGAACAAGTACTTGTGAGCAAGCAGAAGAGCAGTGATGTAGTCCTCCACTAGGGGGAGTCCTCCACTAGGGGGAATCCTCGTCCTCCACTAGGGGGAGTCTTCCACTAGGGGGAGTCCTCCACTAGGGGGAGTCCTCGTCCCGCACTAGGGGAGTCCTCCACTAGGGGGAGTCTTCCACTAGGGGGAGTCCTCGTCCTCCACTAGGGGGAGTCTTCCACTAGGGGGAGTCCTCGTCCTGCACTAGGGGAGTCTTCCACTAGGGGGAGTCCTCGTCCTGCACTAGGGGGAGTCTTCGTCCTCCACTAGGCGGAGTCCTCGTCCTCCACTAGGGGAGTCTTCCACAAGGGGGAGTCCTCGTCCTCGACTAGGGGGAGTCTTCCACTAGCGGGAGTCTTCCACTAGGGGGAGTCCTCATCCTCCACTAGGGGGAGTCCTCGTGCTCAAAGCAGGGTTTTCTCCTTGCTGGCTGCAATTTTGCCCGCGTGAGCAGATATGATGTGAAAGTGCTCGTCAAAGTAATATACGTGCGCTGCTGTTTAATTTGCACACACGGGACCTCTACACACGCGTGTGCGTGGATCTTATTTGCTCTCTTGGATTCTGACAGTGATTTTTCTTCATACTAGTGCTGTTTTTAGAACATGCCTTGCGGGCGACTCACGTGTTGGCTCCCTCTGCTTTCACTTTATCGTGAAATAATAACAATAATTAGCATCTTTTCACAGTTTATGCTTAAAAAAACGACGAACCAACAGTTTCTTTGATCGACTGATTGATTGATGAGTTATTGCTCAGCTTTAGTGATGATGATGGAAAGAACAGAGGAGGACATATGTGATGAAGTTTAAAATGTCAGGATGTCGGCCATTTTATCTGCTGCTCTACAGGAATGTTCAGGGAATCAGTGTCCTCAAAGGACGGCCCGCTGTCCTCTGAGGATAAAGAGACAAAGTGCTGATAATCAATAATCTGGTGTGTGTGTGTGTGGGTTTTCAGAGGCCTAACGCTGCAGAGTATCGTTGTTTCGACCTCCTCTCCGTCCAGCCAACCACAGAGAAACTCTTCCATGTGAGTATTAGTTATACTGCTGTACACGCTGCTGTACATGCTGCTGTGTACACGTTGCTGTACACGTTGCTGTACATGTTGCTGTACACGCTGCTGTGTACATGCTGCTGTGTACACGCTGCTGTACATGTTGCTGTATATTTATGTGACATCTCAGATACTCAGGTACATAAAGTACAACATATTGTTATGACGAGCCAACCGTACTCACAGTAGCAACAACATTCAATTACTGCTGATTATACTGCAGTACTTTCACTAAATCTAGCTTAATAGAGTTTAAATGGTTGATCTACTTTTACTGAAGTTCATACTGTGTGTGTGTGTGTGTGTGTGTGTGTGTGTGTGTG
>NW_022287379.1:0-2301 GCF_004355925.1 Anarrhichthys ocellatus | reverse complement strand
TTGTTTATTTATGTTTCTGACTCCTTCTCCCAATTCTAGGAGTTCTGTCACTCAAATTTCCTGAGGCTCCGACAGTCAAGTCAACGTGCTTGTTCTTTGTGAGCGCACACACACACACAACCTGAAACCCTGCACGTTTATAGACGAGTCATTCGGCTTTAAATGTCTCTGATTGTGTTTGTGTCTCTGCCTCAGACTGAACTGTTACCCCACTGCTCAGATGTGCCTCCTCTGGCCCGGGTGGTGCAGGAGGACGGCAAACTGTTGATGCAGGCCGTGCTGGAGGTGAGGAGCACCACGTTCAACATCTCACACACTTCATCATTTGTTGCGGTGAACTTGATCAACTGCGATATTGATTGTTTTTAAAATTGCTCCGCTCATAGAAAACTCTGCTGCATTTTAAATCAAGCGCTTCATGAGCTAACAGCCAGCCACCAGGGGACCATCCAAAGCTTTTAGCAGTTTTGGGGAGCTGTCATGCCGCTGCACGCTGACCCTACAGTGACGCGTTTTCCTGAATGTTGCGGCTGCAGTCCAGAGTAGAAGAGAAATACTGTATATTACTTGTTTTACCCGGCTGCTCTGAGTCATTTTACAGAGAACAGACGGGCAAAACGAAAGAAAAGCACCGAATTCAGGTGAAGAAGAACCTTAAATGATGTCTTACATTGATGCAAAGTTAATTCACACAAAGAAAAGAAAGCTATGAGACTCCATCGACAGTCATTTTACTGATCATTGTAAAACATGGTAAAAGGGGTATTATTGTGATTATATCCCTGTTGTCTAACTTCTTCCTCCCCGGTCTCTCCAGGGCATCGGGGGCGGGGCCTCTCGGAGCCTGATGGACCAGTTTGCAGAAGTGCTTTTCTCTCTGAACAAGCACTGCTTCTCTCTGCTCGCCATGTGGTTGAAGGAGGCTCTGCAGCCTCCCGGCTTCCCGTCATCGCGGGTCACAACTCAACAGAAAGACAACTTCTCACATCAGATACTCAGGTGACACGACCGAACACGCGTCCACCCAGTCGATTATTTTGCATATGCTTTTTATGTATTTGTCCTTTTAATCGTTACCGCCTCTTCTGTCCTGCAGAGAACGAGTGAACAAGAGGAGGGTGAAGGACATAGTGAAGGAGTTCACACTACTGTGCAGAGGGCTCCACGGTACGGAGTACGCCGCTGAATACTGAAACTCTACCCTTTGAACTCTCGCCCAACCGGGACCTCTGCCCTCGCGCCACAGTTCTCACAAACCCCAACAGCGAAGACATCATGAAATGATTGTAATGATACCCCCCCCCCCCGCCGCAGCCGCCGCCATCGCAGGACAAGACAAGGAACCCATTCCAGACCTACCATCGGATTAATGGACTAACTTTAAACCCCCGGTGGCTTCAGGGAGGCTGTCCTCTCTGCTCCCATTTTCTTTTTCCGTTATCAGATTGATTGTCTCTCCCTCCTCTCTCTCATTTCTTCGAACGAGCTCCGAGCAGCGCTCCCAGCTTGCTGCCTCTCGCCTCCTTCTATCTCTGTCTTGTTCTGCCTTTCTTAGACCTTCATGTGGTTCCCTAGGTTGTCTCCTGGTGATTAGCATACATATGAAATGGTAGTGGTGTTGTACGTAGCTACTTGACATTATTTTTCAGAAATAAGCCAAATGAATTATATAAATGTATACGTATACACATATAGAGAGACAGTGGTCATCGGTCCTGCTGCTGCTAATGGGAAGAGAGAAGGACCAATGTCTGGAGAGGATTCTGCAGAAGAGATGACGTTAATAGCCACGCCCCTGTGATCTCTGCATTTGCCAAATTATCACGAAATGTTTTGTGAATTTGTCCTCTTTTTTTTTTTTTGGGTGGATTATGAGTGGAAAAAAGAGCCGGAAACCACACAACTGGACTAAAAACAGTTTGCTCTCTTGCCCAGCCCTGTGTGCTCAGGGCTGTACCTCATGTACATATAGTCCCACCCGGTCGTACTGCAGTCTCCTCGGATTGTAGAGCGTCTCTTTTGCATTGGTCCCTTAGGTAAAGCAGGACTGCCTGGAGTGAAGGCTAGAAGGAGGGGAGGGGGAGGGGGAGGGTGATTATAGTAGCTGGTAGTGAGAAAGAGGCAGAAGATGGAGACTGAGAAGGGAACTGAGTGTTCGGAGGGATGAATAATCCTGTCGAAGGATGGCTTAGTCACTGTAATCGTGCAAAAATATTAATCGAGCTGTGCATATTACCAGTTATTGCTGAACACTTGTGTGTGTGTGTGTGTGTGTGTGTGTGTGTGTGTGTGTGTGTGTGT
>NW_022287378.1:444-2301 GCF_004355925.1 Anarrhichthys ocellatus | reverse complement strand
TTGTACTTTTTACTGTACTACATCTCAGAGGTACATGTTGTACTTTTTACTGTACTACATCTCAGAGGTACATGTTGTACTTTTTACTGTACTACATCTCAGAGGTACATGTTGTACTTTTTACTGTACTACATCTCAGAGGTAATATGTCGTTAACAGACCAGACTAATCTTCAAATGAGTTGTTTTAGGTTTTTACTGGATCAATTCAAAGTCCTCATCCCTTTCTACAGTCAAATAATGTTTTTTTAAATGTGTTGTTAATAGTGGTGATGTCACCGTTAGACGGTAATCGGAATGTTGATCGGTTAAAATAAACATTAAACATTTTTAAAAAGCAGAGAGCGGCTGGTCCACCTTAAAAAAGGTCAGCCCACCTTAAGTGAGCTAAGTGTTGTCGTTAGCCTCGAGGCTAAGCGATGTTTAGCGTAAACACGATAAACGATGGATTTAACCTGTTTTGTTTGTCGGTTATTGTCTCCTAAACTCTTAAACCACAGCCCCCCCGCATACCAAAGCTGTGACGTTAATCATGTTGGATAATGAATAATTAACGAGGGTCGGCTATCAGTCAGAGAAAACAAATATATACTAAATTACCATTCCTAGTTTATTATTAATAAACAAGAAAGAAAAGTGTCAGAAATGCTGACGGCAGCTAACAGAGGAGTGAAGCTAGAGCTGTAACGTTAGCTAACATTAGCAGCTAACTAGCCATGTAGCTAACAAACTGACAGCAGCAAGACACGTACAAATAAGAACGCTCTCCCTTTGGGGTGATCATTGTCTTACAGAGCAGATGTTAAAATAAAGCAGCTTAATTTAAGTTCGGTCTTTGTGACCCAATTTTGGCAATTAAAAAAACAGTTAAAATGTTCTTAGCCCTCAACATTTCTGATAATAAGTAAATAGATCTGTCAACTTTGTCATCACATCACAAACTTCATAATAACTTCTTTTTTCGAGATCCAAAGATATCAAATATGTTATAAAATGATACACAAACATCTGGGATATCTCAAACTGATACAAACTGCTTTAAATATAATCGTTCAACCTTAAAAACCTGTTTTAATCCGTTTAGACCAATGAGACTGTACTTGTGATCGTTACTCTCACTCAGCAGATGGACCATAAAAAGGGGGCTGAGATCCAGGAGAAGACTTGGAAGATACTTACGTCTCCGGGGGGATCTTCATCTGGGCCTGAGCTGTAATCCACAAGCAGAGAAATCCCAGAATCCTCAGGAGCTTCCCGACTCTCGGCGTGCTGCTCTCCATCCTGCTTCCAACTCTGAGGTATCGGAGGAGTTTCACTAAACGTGGATCGGCTCTGAGAGGTTCAGGAGGACCATGAAGAGTTTGTAGGAAACGGCTTCCTCATGTTGGCTAAAGGGAGTAGAGGAAGAAGAAGAAGGTGGTGGTGGTCTCGGTGGTGGTCTTTGGAACCTGAACCCGTCCTGCTGCCGGCATCTTCTCGCCACTTTCTGGTTTGTTTGTTTTTAGCGTCTCATCCTCTTTAAAGAAAACTTCCAGAAGATATTTTTAAATGCTTTTAAAGTTGTTCAGGAGCATAGAGGTTTAAAATCCAGCTCTTGGTGCATCAAGATCTCCATCTCAGAGAGGTTCCCTCTACTCCAGGTTCTTCACGCTCCTCATGAGACCAGAACCGGCGAGCGGGTTAATTTCTCTGCACCTCGCAGATATTTAGGAACACGTAAAGCCGGCAACAGATTTTACAGCCGCTCGCCTCCACTGTCACCCAATTTGCAATGTAATCCACTTGGATTAAAAACTCCTCTTCTCCATGGAGAGAGAGAGAGAGAGAGAGAGAGAGAGAGAGAGAGAGAGAGAGAGAG
>NW_022287378.1:0-434 GCF_004355925.1 Anarrhichthys ocellatus | reverse complement strand
GAGAGAGAGAGAGAGAGAGAGAGAGAGAGAGAGAGAGAGAGAGAGAGGATTGGACGAGGGCTCGGTTTTATCTAAGAGGATTAGAGCGATTTCTGGAGACAGGCTCTCCTCTGACCAATGAGAGGAGAGAAACCATGAGTCAGTTTGGCTGGAGAGAAAGAGAGAAAGAGAGACAGAGAGACAGAGAGAGAGAGACACCCGACACGGTAAACCACACACACACACTCACAGGTTTCAGTGTCCAGTCTTTAATCTGATTAATATGTAACGAGAGGCAAAGCTGTCGGCCAATTAGAGCTCACCTGTGTCATCTCATCTCCTCCTCCTCTTCCTCCTCAATCATCATCACGACGTTCTGAAGCCTCAAGTTCGTCATTTTGGCCGTCACCATCTTGTTTTTTTGCAACCAGTGAACAGGAAGTGACCATATCTGG
>NW_022287377.1:0-2254 GCF_004355925.1 Anarrhichthys ocellatus | reverse complement strand
GGTCCTCACTGTCTCTCTCTCTCTCTGGTCCTCACTGTCTCTCTCTCCCTCATCAGCAGATTTCAGTCTCAGGTAGGAACAGGAAGGATCAACTTACACTGACTCGACACACACACACTCACTCCTGACAGTGTTAAAAGCACCCATCCGGTGTCTGTCACTGCTTACGGTGTGAATTTGTGTGTCCGGGTGTGTGTGTGTCATATATACATATGGCCTCCCCCCTGGGGTCAAAGGCTACTGTCAGTCAGTGTGAGGTCACATGCTCAGGTGGACGAACAGATTGGCTCATTGATTGAGTTTCTTAGAAGCAGCTGCTCGATCATTGTTATTATACAGTGACGTGAGAATCTGCCCCGCTTCCCCTTGTTGACCTGAGTTTAAGGGTTAAAGATCACTGTGACTGCAGCCCTGTTATCTGAGATTAACCTTTAGTAAAACTACACGTAATCCATAGCTGACTGTTCACCTCTCAGGTGTGTATCCAGGTCTGTTACGCTCTTGTTGGTTCATTTTAAAGTCTGGGTTTCTAATTGTACAACAAATACAGTAGTAAAGTATTGTGTGTCCTCTTACAAGGTGTCCGTTTAATAATCGTACATCATAGAGAAATTAATAAGCAAGTTAGTGATAATAAATTCAGTTTTCCTCACCGCCATCTTACATCTTTCCTCATGCTGCCAAAGAAACATATCGCCTGACTCCAAAGCAGACGGATGCTGTTGCGATTAATATTACATCCCACTGTGTATTCCCACATCTAAAGTGGGATAAGTATAAGTACACATGCACACACACACACACACACACACACACACACACACACTGGAGTCAGCAGCTCAGTTGGTGCAGGTTACTCGGGGCGACAGCCTGGAGAGTTGTGCAGCAGTAGAACTGAGCCGTGATTGGCTAAGAGGGCAGAAATGAACAGGATGTCCCAGCCTAGTTTCCAGTCTTTGTGTGTGCGCACAAGAGAGACAGAGATGCTCTGAATGCCTTTATAGGAGCACTTAGCGTGTGTTTGTGTATGTATGTGTTCGTTTAACAGTGTGTGTTTGCATGTAATTTGTTTGCTTGACTTTGTGTTTGTTTGTGTGCACGTGTGTGTTACTGTCTGTGTTGTAATAGCCTGTCCCTACTTAACCTCTACAGGGTCTGGGGGCCAACTGGGTTATATAAAGCCTGCTGCTCTCTCGGCCTCACCAGCCAGAAGCCTCAGTTCTGTGTGTGCGTGTGTGTGTGTGTGTGTGTGTGTGTGTGTGTGTGTGTGTGTGTGTGTGTGTGTCTTTATGTCTTTATGTCTTTATGTCTATGAAAGTTGCCAGAGGGGAGAAGTGAGATAGATATTTTAAGTAATTGTGTGTGGCAAAGAAGAGAAAGTTATCCGGTTCTGACTGTTATGAAATCCTTATTCATGTCAGATTATTTCAATTAAAAAAAGAATAAAAACATCTGTTTATATAGTGTTGTAAGTTCTGCAAGTGTTTTATATATATTTAGCTTAATTTTCAGCTGACTTGGTTTCATAGTAAATAGTTTGTTTTAACCGTAAAATTAGAAAGCACCTCCATCCGACACAATCAAGTGTTTGGTACCGAACAAATACCGTCGACATTACATTAAATCACATCAATGTGTGTCAAATTTCGTAACCTGATAGTTCATCTGAGGGAGAGAGAGTAATTTAGAGTCGGCTATAGAGAGAAAGAGGGCGAGACAACGTCAGCGCTGCTGCTGGTTCAAGACCCAGTAAAGACCGGGCCACACCGCCTACCTGATCAGCGCGTGTTAGTCGAGGAACCTCTAGCTCTTCTTTTTGGCGCGAATGTGAACAGTTCAGAGCTGCCACACTGCCCACATGAGCAGCACGACTCATCTAGAGATTTGGTGTGTCGCAGGTTTTACCGCGTGACACGTGAGATCAGGGTCATGTGACCGACAGCGGTAGGAGAGCCAGCACGAGCAAGCTTCAGCACTGGCTCTGATTCCCTTATTACAGTACGAGCAACAATGGTTACCGAAAATCCAAACTTCACCTCTGAAAAGGAATAAACGTGCTTTTCATAATAAATGAAACGTGGGATCTTACATGCAGTATCATGTCAGTACAAACGTGTCCGTACTATTACCAGAGTGAGTTCAGTCCAGTGTGGAGCCAACAGAGCAGAGTATCAAGAGTTTGTTTGCCTCTCGGGTTTTAATCCCTCGCTCTCTGTCTGCAACGTGTCTGGATTAACACACACACACACACACA
>NW_022287376.1:0-2302 GCF_004355925.1 Anarrhichthys ocellatus | reverse complement strand
GTGTATATATATATATACGTATATATACGTATATATATATATACACGTATATATATATATACGTATATATGTATATATAATGTGTGTGTGTATATATATACAGTGTATATGTCTAGCATGTGGTTAGGTTTAGGGAAAGATTATAATTATTTGAGTATTTATCTCTGCTGTCTACCTTTTATCTTTTCTCCTTGAATTAATTGCCATTTATTTTGCATTTAATTGCATTGTGTGACATGGTTTCTTGTGCTACCCATGCAGTATTTAAATAAAGGAAAAGGAACTTTATAGGAAATAAAATGTTGTTCTCTCTCACCGTTTCACAGTAGATGCTGCTTCGACAATCCAGAAAACCAATGTATATTCTGACAGAATGTATTCACATTTTTCAAGCAATGCTAGAGCTCCAGCCAGCACCTGCCCTAAGTCTCTGAGCTGTCTCCTGACAGGTGTGGACTGTATCTGATGCTCTGTGCTGTCTCTGATCTGATGACTTGTCCTGTGTTGTTCTATCAGGGATGGAATCCCTTTCTGTGAGATGGACTATCACGCCATGTTTGGGATCCAGTGTGAGAGCTGCAAAAAGTACATCACTGGAAAAGTCCTGGAGGTAACAGTACAGTAGAAATTCTCTGTGGTAGCTGTTAGCATTTAGTTAATGGTTCAACGTCCACTTTGTCCCTCAAACACATCATAAACAATCTCTCTAGATCAGAGGTCTTCAACAGGGGGTCCGCGACCCCTTGGGGGTCCGCGGGGGTACTGCAGGGGGGTCGTGACATTTTTGGTTGATTAGACATTTTTTCATATATTTCTTTATATTTAAAAAAAAAGAAATTAATTTTTTTTTTTTCCCCAAACATGAATCTGTCCATTATTTTAATAGTTCAGTATTGTATGCAAGATAACAGGTATGTTTATGCATGGCAGTGGCACTAATAGGCCATCACTCATTTTTCATTTCCACATTTATGTTTAAAATAAAAATGTCAATTTGAATAGCTTGTATGCATGATTATCATGCAATTGACAGACAATGTTGATATTGGCATTGGTATCAGCTGACAAGGTGTGTTTATAAATGGCAGTGGCACGGCCACCCTACTCACTGTACCTTGCACATGTTTAAAATAAAAACATGAAATATGAACCTGTATATTATTTGAATAGCTTAGTATTAAATGCACAATAAAGAGGTATGTTTATACATGCCACTTGGCCCAGTTTAATATAAAACACAATGTTATACAATATATATAGTCGGGGGTCCCTGCTCCATCTCTCTATCAGATTGGGGTCCTTGGCCTGAAAAACATTGAAGACCCCTGGTGTAGATGGATAAACAGGTGAGGTGTGGAAAGAGAAATGTAAGAAATAGGTGAAAAGATAAAATAATGATGGATTCATGAATAGATGAATTAAATATATTTATCTGTGTATTCTACACAGATAAACAAAGATAAATGAATGAATGACCAAGTGAAAGATGGCCTTCCTTCTCTTTTGATGGCATTACGACTGCAGTGTCCATTTACTGAATAAACAGCTCTCTGGCTCACTAGTTACTGTAGCTAGATAGAGAGAGATACACAGACATTAAGCCATCACTTTTTCAGAAAACAAATTAACTTGAATACAACTCACATTGGTTGAAAGACAAGTACATACTATTAATACTACTGTGCAATATTCAACAAATAACAGTGAGAGCATGTCTATGAATGTACAATAAAGGGGCTTTTCACTGATTTTACATGTCAAAGTTGACTAACTATTTTTGAGAAGTACTACTCTTTATAAACAGTTTAAACAGACAGTACACGTCTAAGATAATAGATTTGCAAAGTGGGAGATATCATTTTAGCCATCTGGAAGTAAAAGTCATATTTTAGAGAAAACTGAGGTGAACCAGTGGAAATGTGAGTTGTTCTTTCTGTGTTTTACTCTAATTATTTAGCATAATGTATCCTGTTATTTTACATTCTTCATTCTTGTCATATTTTCACTGAACAGATTCCAGCATTGACCCTATTTCCCCAAAGCAATCATTAAAATTTCATCAGATCTTATGCACTGCTTATGCAGTTCCATGAGAAATGTTTTTAGAATAGCTGTGTATGTACAGATCTGGGAACAGCTCCTTTTCACATGTAACTTTAGAGTTTTTCCGCTTTGACATGATCAGTAAAAAAATGTCACCTAATCAGAGATTATGTATTTGTCCCTCTGCAGCCTGCTGTGTGTTAGTCCACAGGGATCAACCAGCCTCTCTCTGTCTCTGTCTCTGTCTCTCTCTCTCTCT
>NW_022287375.1:0-2303 GCF_004355925.1 Anarrhichthys ocellatus | reverse complement strand
TCACTGCCAAGGTCTCACGAGCATACTGACCAAATCTGAAGTCAATCAGGTCAAATCTCTGGCCCTCGCAATCTGCAGCGCGTCGGGGGTGGCGGCGGGACTCCGGCCTGCGCGGCCAAGGACGTCCGCGACTGTCGGACGGCGCGTCCACGAGCGAGACGTTTTTAATTCACGTAAAATGGCCGTCACGCCACGGCCACGCCGTTGCATCAAACGTAAAGCTTTGAGTAACTTTTAATAGCAAAGGTCTTTAGATTATACTGACCAAATTTGAAGTGGATCTGACAAAGTCTCTAGGAGGAGTTCGTTAAAGTATAGCGACTAGAAATCAAGAGAAAATTCACACAAAAATTAAAATGGCCGACTTCCTGTTAATTTTAGAGCATTGTCCCAATCCACTTTTTTTTAAGTCGTCATGTGATACATGTGCCTACCAAATTGCATAGATGTAGGTCAAACGTAGCGCTGGGGCTGCGTTTTGGAAAATTTGTAGGGGGCACTATCGAGGCAATTTGAAAGGGTCAAGCCAAAAAGCCATATGAAATATTTATTTCCATCACCTATGACACCTGTGCAAAGTTCCAAGGCTTGTTGAGCATCCTAAGTCACAGAAAAATAAGCTTCATTTTTCATGGTGAATGACGCGTTGCGACGGCAACAGCGTTTAACGACAACTCACAATATTCATGGTGAAGCATCATCAATGTCTTACAGCTTAGCTTACCAAATTTGAGACTGATCTGGGCAACTTCCTAGTCAGAGTACATAAAAGTATAAAACTTGTCATTTCCTTTTGCCAGTAGGTGGCGCTATGACTTTGTGAAAATGTTTGCATGGAAATGTGCTCAAGCCTGGACCAGCATCATGCAGAACTAATTTGGGGCAGATTGAATAAAGTACCTTGGAGTTACAACAACTTCCTCTTTCATGGTGAACGGCACGAAATGTGCGTGACATGGGCGCCACGTAAAACGAAGGTCGTTCAATGTCAGTAGACCATTTTAGTAACTTTTCATCATTAATGTCTTTAGATCATCTTGACCAAATTTGAAGTTGATCGTATAAATTCTGTGGGAGGAGTTCGTTAAAGTACAATGCCTGAAAACGATGAAAAATGCCTAAAAATGCAAAGAAATGGGAGTATTACTGCATCGCCCCCTAGTGGTTGTATGGAATGAAAATTTGAGGGCAAGTTACAGGACACAATGTGAACATATGCTACAGATTTCATGAGGATAGGCCACATGGTTTTGAAGTTATATATATTGCTGTAGAAGGCCACGCCCCTATGAAATTCATTGGTCCATATATTCTTAATGCAATAAGATATCAACAAGATTGTCATAACTTTTGATGATATAGATCCAATAATGATTCACAACAAATTTGGTTCCAATAGGAGAAGTCTAGGAGAAGTGAATTCTTTTTGTTTTTTTTACAAAATTCAAAATGGCGGAACATTTTGGGAGGCGGAGCTTAGGGTCCCAAGAGCATTTTTTGTAGAACTCATTCAGTTGCTCATTACAGTACAATTTTAAGTCATTTGGACATACGGACTGTCGGGGCTTGCATTTCCAACTTCTAGGGGGCGCTAGCGAGCAATTTTTTCATGCTCGACCATGGGACCCATAAAATATCAAATTTTCCCGCAGTCCTGATATGCTTGCCAAATATGGGGATGTTGGGGATATGATAAAGCTCCCAAAATGGCATTTCATTCGAGAGAAAAAGAATAATAATAATAATTAAAGCTGCGAGCAGCATTGATCGGGCCCTTGCAACTTCACGCACGTCGAGGGTACTAGCAGGACTCTGGCCATGCATTTCTGTGACCGTCATACACTGCGTGCACGAGTTAAACGGTATTTCCTGGTACTAGCAGGACTCTGGGTGATGCGGCCATGAATTTCTGTGACCATCACACTCTGCGTGCACGAGTGTGATATTTCCTGCGTAGACCAGCAGCGTAGCAAGATCATGTTGCCAGGTCTTAAGCCTGAAATGTCTTGAGTGTACCTCCGATACAATCATAAATGTAAGCCTTTAAAGATCATTAAGAAAATGAATGTGTGTGAATGTGCTTCAGTGTTTGTAACATGACAGACTGTCAGTTTACTGGGATGGGGTTCAACTCCCTGCAGTGTCCTGCTGATTGTATTTGGACTTACATGAAAGTTAACTAAACAGTAGTGCCATTTGCTGTTACTTGAACACTTTAATTTAACACTGTTTTAGTGTTAAATTAAAGTTCTTCTGTAACTTTAGATTGTAGTGTGAAGCATTCATTGTAACGTTTAACCTGA
>NW_022287374.1:0-2304 GCF_004355925.1 Anarrhichthys ocellatus | reverse complement strand
GCTTTGAACATGGTCCACTCGGATTCCGTGTCCCCAACCTCCCTCGGGATGTGTGAGAAGTTCTTCCGGAGGTGGGAGTTAAAGACCTCCCGGACAGGGTCCTCCGCCAGACGTTCCCAGTTCACCCTCACTACACGTTTGGGTTTGCCGGGTCTTTCCAACCGGTTCCCCTGCCATCTGATCCAACTCACCACCAGGTGGTGATCAGTTGACAGCTCTGCTCCTCTCTTCACCCGAGTGTCCAAGACATACGGCCGCAAATCAAATGATACGATTACAAAGTCGATCATTGATCTCCGGCCTAAGGTGTTCTGGTACCAGGTACACTTATGAGCCACCTTATGTTCGAACATAGTGTTCGTTATGGCCAAACCGTGGCAAGCACAGAAGTCCAATAACGAAACACCACAGTATTAAACCGACTTTCACAAATTCTAAGAACTGTCTCAATGGCTGCAAAAGACACTTACTAAGTGTACTTCTCTGTAACACAGCTGTTAGATTTTGCTTGCATTAGTTATACTTGGTATATTCTTTCATCCTCTTTAAGATGTGGGCAGGGGTATGGGAATGGGTGTGGCTTCAGATTTGGAACAGGGCACGTCAACTTTGGCTTACCATGAGCGTTTTGACTGGCACAACTAGGGACTTAGGCTGCTCTTGACAAGATTGCTGTACTTGCTTTGGTTTCTCTTCATAACGCACAAGTCTTTCGCCTTTTACTAAAGACTTCCGTGACAAACCTGTCACAAGATCACAGCCCTCCCGACCAAGTCAAAGACCAACTACGTCTGCTGCTCCAACATGGGAGAGCGACACAGCCTCATCAGACGCAGAGTTTGAAACTGCCTGTAACCCTCAATCATTTGATGTGGATGAGATCAGGAGACACCTCTCAATACCCTATCAAAACTCTGGGGATGATGACAGCCAGGAGGAGGAGAGCTCTGAAGTCTCGGAAGATCCACCAGCAATGGAAACAGAATTCTCCGAAGACACGACACCTTCTAGACTGGAATCTGATGCAGGAGAGACTAGTGATGATGTTGCTGAAGAACCAGATTTAGAAGGGGGAGCAAGCTCAGCCCCTGCAAGCGTTGCAAGGAGTAAAGAAGCTCGTATTATTCGAAAGTCCCAGAGAGAACTGAAACCAGTCATTCGCTTGACTTATGACCAACCTGGCAACCCATCTAAGGAGCCTGTTACCATCATGGGATGGCCATTCAGTTCAATCTTAATCTACAAGAGGAGATGGACATTTGTGACTGTAGTGAGGATCGGGAAAGCTCCTTGGGACCACTATGGAGAACTGTTTCCCGCGCGTGCTGCTGTAGACTGTTGCTGCTGTTTCTTCTGCACTCTGCCTGCCGTCCATTACCCAGCTTCCCCTCAATTTCTCCTCTGAATATGCCTTTGGATTCGTGAGTACTGACAAACGTGCACGTGTCTTTTTTGTTTATTGCTTGTGTGAACAAGTGAAGCGGCCATCACAGTTTTTAGGCCTCTACGCTCCCAAGCCTCGCCTGCAACGAGGGTTTTCTGATTCTGATTGTGTGTGTGGGACTATGGGTGCACAGTATATTGATGACCGCATGTAATAAATGCCAAACTGTTTTTCTAATGCCTTTGAACTTTATTTGGTGTGTCAAAGTTCATCACATTCATGTTTTGATAAGAGTTGGCTAAAAGGGGTAAAATACACTTAAAACACAAGATAAAAGGACTTAATAAGAGGCAGACCTTTTATTTACTTAATTCTATTGGAGGCACCGCCAGTTATTTTAGTTTTCATAATAAGGGAACAAGAGTTGTAAGAATAAGTATATTCATCTACTGTATAAGAACAGGTAATCGCGCCATTACGATTAAAACTGTACCCAGGACCCCGCCCATAGTACTACTACACCTAGCAGATTCATATAATACTATATAGCTACATGGGACGGGTGTTACATTATATTATAATAATACATTACTAATGTAACAATGAACGTACAACGTATTCCTCTGATATTTGATCAACTGTTCAGCTTCCCTTTGGATAGGCTTCATGTTTTTACTCATGGCTAAACTAAGAGTGTGCATGTCATCGTGCCAGTAAGACATCAGAAATATGGATCTTCTATTATTCCATATACCCGTCATAACCACAGCAAAGGAGACAAAAAACACGCTGACAGAAGTCATTGTAGTTCTTAAATTCTCTTGTCTTTGATAATATAGATGGATAATAAACACACGAGCAAGCAGGTGTTTGTGACAGCACGTAAATTATTAAAAGAACGAATTTAAACCCTCAAAAAT
>NW_022287373.1:0-2304 GCF_004355925.1 Anarrhichthys ocellatus | reverse complement strand
ACCTCTGAGGTGTAGTACAGTATAAAGTACAATATGTACCTCTGAGGTGTAGTACAGTATAAAGTACATTAACCTCTGAGGTGTAGTACAGTATAAAGTACATTAACCTCTTAGGTGTAGTACAGTATAAAGTACAGTACTCCCCTCTCAGATGTAGTACATCGTAGTATAACAATAGCTCAAATGACCGTTAATATTCGCGTCATCCACCAGAGACAAATAGAAATGAACTTTGTGTAAATCACGCACATAAAGTCGCTCGTGTTTACACCCTTACAGCACTTCATCCACAAGATACCGGCTAGGCTAACATGCTAGCTGTATGTGCTAATGTTGTGAACGGTAATCCAGCGCTAACGTTAGCCTACAAGCTACCAGCTAAGCTAACATGCTAGCTGTGTGTGCTAATGTTGTGAACGGTAATCCAGCGCTAACGTTAGCCTACAAGCTAACGGGTTCAAATAAATGTGTCGTTTTTTTTGGCGTTAACTGCGGCATTCTAAACCAAACCACGTCTCGAGTTAATTCAAACCGCACCAGAATGACAAATAAAGTGTGAAATACTCAGTTTTGACAACGATACCTGAGCGTCTTTCGGGATGGTTTTCGGAGCAGACATTTTAATTTTTCCCCCGCGGCTCCCTCAGCTTCTTCTTCTACGGTCTGATTGAGCAGCAGAGACAGACAGCGGAGCTCTGTGGAGCGACTCCTTCTGGTCAGACCCGGTAATAAATCGTCATTACACCCACAACACAAAATAACCATTAAGAGGAACTTTGATTATTTTACATTTAATAAGACATGTGGTCATATTGTTAATATGCCAGAGGATTCTGCTTAGTTATTATTTAAGTTATTTAATTTTCTCTCTTTTTATATTCATCCAATTAAATATATTACACTTAGCCTATTTCCTGCTGCCATGTTGAGAGTGCAGCTTTTACTAAAAAGAAGAGTATTTCTACACTTGGGTATGAGTACTTTTACATTAGTGAGTACTTCTTCCACCTGTGTGTCACAGCTGGTTGACATGAAGCTAATTTAAATAATTGTATAAACTGTTCGGTGGTACTTTAATCTATAAGAATACATCATATTTTATACATAAAAAAATACTTTACTCCAGTAATATTTGTAAACTTGTCATTAAGTATTGTACTTGAGTAAATGTACTTCTCCACCACTTGTAAACCTGTGCTTATTGAAGTTTAATAGAGTATTTTTACATGTTGATATTAATTATATAAAAGGGTGTTATAACAACATTAAACCAGCAGGAGGCGCTGTAGGTAAACACCCTGAACTCTGACTGTCTCTTTAATCCTCCTTCTTCTTCTCCTTCTTCTTCTCTTCTCTTCTCTCCTTCTTCTTCTCTTCCCTTCTCTTCTTCTTCTTCTTCTTCTCCTTCTTCTTCTCCTCCTTCTCCTTCTTCTTCTCTTCTCTTCTTCTTCTTCTCCTTCTTCTTCTCCTCCTTCTCCTTCTCTTTCTCCTTCTTCTTCTTCTCCTCCTTCTCCTTCTCCTTCTCCTTCTTCTTCTTCTTCTTCTTCTTCTTCTTATTCTCCTCCTTCTCCTTCTCCTTCTTCTTCTTCTTCTTCTTCTTCTTCTCCTTCTCCTTCTTCTTCTCTTCTCCTTCTTCTTCTCCTCCTTCTCCTTCTCCTTCTTCTTCTCCTCTTCTTCTCCTCCTTCTTCTCCTTCTTCTTCTTCTTCTCCTCTTCTTCTTCTCCTTCTTCTTCTCCTCTTCTTCTTCTCCTTCTTCTTCTTCTTCTTCTTCTCTTCTCCTTCTTCTTCTTCTTCTTCTTCTTCTCTTCTTCTTCTTCTCCTCCTTCTTCTCCTCTTCTTCTTCTTCTCCTTCTTCTTCTTCTTCTTCTTCTTCTTCTTCTTCTTCTTCTCCTTCTTCTTCTCCTTCTTCTTCTCCTCTTCTTGTTCTTGTTCTTCTTCTTCTCTTCTCTTCTCCTTCTCCTTCTTCTTCTCCTCTTCTTCTCCTCCTTCTTCTTCTTCTTCTCCTTCTTCTTCTCCTCCTTCTCCTTCTCCTTCTTCTTCTCCTCTTCTTCTCCTCCTTCTTCTCCTCCTTCTTCTTCTCCTTCTTCTTCTCCTCCTTCTCCTTCTCCTTCTCCTTCTTCTCCTCTTCTTCTCCTCCTTCTTCTCCTTCTCCTTCTCCTCCTTCTCCTTCTTCTTCTCCTCTTCTTCTTCTTCTTCTCTTTCTCCTTCTTCTTCTCTTCTCTTCTCTTCTCCTTCTCCTTCTTCTTCTCCTCTTCTCCTTCTCCTTCTTCTTCTCCTCTTCTTCTTCTCCTTCTTCTTCTTCTT
>NW_022287372.1:0-2305 GCF_004355925.1 Anarrhichthys ocellatus | reverse complement strand
TATGTACAGTGGGTACGGAAAGTATTCAGACCCCTTTAAATTTTTCACTCTTTGTTTCATTGCAGCCATTTGCTAAAATCAAAAAAGTTCATTTTATTTCTCATTCGTGACAGAAAAAAACAAATGTAGAATTTTTTGCAAATTTATTAAAAAAGAAAAACTGAAATATCACATGGTCATAAGTATTCAGACCCTTTGCTCAGTATTGAGTAGAAGCACCCTTTTGAGCTAGTACAGCCATGAGTCTTCTTGGGAATGATGCAACAAGTTTTTCACACCTGGATTTGGGGATCCTCTGCCATTCTTCCTTGCAGATCCTCTCCAGTTCCGTCAGGTTGGATGGTGAACGTTGGTGGACAGCCATTTTCAGGTCTCTCCAGAGATGCTCAATTGGGTTTAGGTCAGGGCTCTGGCTGGGCCAGTCAAGAATGGTCACAGAGTTGTTCCGAAGCCACTCCTTTGTTATTTTAGCTGTGTGCTTAGGGTCATTGTCTTGTTGGAAGGTGAACCTTCAGCCCAGTCTGAGGTCCAGAGCACTCTGGAAGAGGTTTTCTTCCAGGAAATCTCTGTACTTGGCCGCATTCATCTTTCCTTCAATTGCAACCAGTCGTCCTGTCCCTGCAGCTGAAAAACACCCCCATAGCATGATGCTGCCACCACCATGCTTCACTGTTGGGATTGTATTGGGCAGGTGATGAGCAGTGCCTGGTTTTCTCCACACATACCGCTTAGAATTAACACCAAAAAGTTCAATCTTGGTCTCATCAGACCAGAGCATCTTATTTCTCATAGTCTGGGAGTCCTTCATGTGTTTTTTGGCAAACTCTATGCGGGCTTTCATGTCTTGCACTGAGGAGAGGCTTCCGTCGGGCCACTCTGCCATAAAGCCCGACTGGTGGAGGGCTGCAGTGATAGTTGACTTTGTGGAACTTTCTCCCATCTCCCTACTGCATCTCTGGAGCTCAGCCACAGTGATCTTTGGGTTCTTCTTTACCTCTCTCACCAAGGCTCTTCTTCCACGATTGCTCAGTTTGGCTGGACGGCCAGGTCTAGGAAGAGTTCTGGTCGTTCCAAACTTCTTCCATTTAAGGATTATGGAGGCCACTGTGCTCTTAGGAACCTTGAGTGCTGCAGAAATTCTTTTGTAACCTTGGCCAGATCTGTGCCTTGCCACAATTCTGTCTCTGAGCTCCTTGGGCAGTTCCTTCGACCTCATGATTCTCATTTGCTCTGACATGCACTGTGAGCTGTAAGGTCTTATATAGACAGGTGTGTGCCTTTCCTAATCAAGTCCAATCAGTTTAATTAAACACAGCTGGACTCCAATGAAGGAGTAGAACCATCTCAAGGAGGATCAGAAGAAATGGACAGCATGTGAGTTAAATATGAGTGTCACAGCAAATGGTCTGAATACTTATGACCATGTGATATTTCAGTTTCTCTTTTTTAATAAATTTGCAAAAATTTCTACATTTGTTTTTTTCTGTCAAGATGGGGTGCTGAGTGTATATTAATGAGAAATAAAATGAACTTTTTTGATTTTAGCAAATGGCTGCAATGAAACAAAGTGAAAAATTTAAAGGGGTCTGAATACTTTCCGTACCCACTATCAATTGGGTTTTTTTTTCATTTATATTTTGCACGAGGTAGGCCTACTAATTTTTCTATGTTTTAAAGTGACAATCTTTAAGTGTTTCATTTAGATATAAGGGTCTATTGCTGAAGGGAGGAAACACAATGATGATCGAGCATATAGCCAAATAATGTCAGTATTGAAATATTTATATATTTGCAGTATTACGAACTGAGTGTGTGTGGCGATAAAGTTGCTCTATTGCACTTTTTCTCACAATTCTGAAAAAATAGCATGTTAAGTAATTTCGGACGCAGCCAAAAACTCCAGACGTTTAAACTCTAAGCACAATTGCATCGTTTTCACTCAAATAGACTTTCTAAATAACCATGCCACTTTAATGTGTGCAATGCTATAATGGCCAGCAGATGTCGCCATCTCACCACCTGGGGGATTTTGGAAAGGCACGCATTGTTCGAGGAGATTGTAACTCTCTTTAGCAAAGACTAAGGATATACTCAGTCATTTTGAATGTAAAGCTATTAGCATTAGCCCTGCAAGCTTACCTGTTGGTTAAGGTGATGTGCACATGCATCGTTTGTTTCAGTAGTATTGTTTAGTTTGAAATATTACTATAATCTGAGACGAAGAAAAGCAAGAGAAGAGTGTGTAAAGCCGGCATCTTCATTTATTATTATCTATTATTGCACTTATTTATTGCACCCCCCCCCC
>NW_022287371.1:0-2305 GCF_004355925.1 Anarrhichthys ocellatus | reverse complement strand
GGGGGGGGGCCTGCTGCACTGCCTGTGTGTGTGTGTGTGTGGGAGAGGACAGCTGCATGCGTCTGTAGACATATTAAATGTGTGGGCGAGGTGTTAGCGCGGCCAGATATATCATTGCAGTCAGCTCTATTTGCATATGGATGCTCCCAAACGGGCAGAGTGAAAATAAGCCCGGATAAATGGCAAAGTTTCAGTGTTTGGAAAAGTGCAGAGAGGTTTTTTTGGGGCTGAACACATTCAAACGGAGTCACAAATCTAAATATACTTTTTTTGTTTGGCTGACGGTTTTATCATTGAGGTTTCTCCAAAAAAATGCATATAAAGTGAAAAAGAGAATAAAAGTGTTCCTCGCCTTGTCTGTGATTCGGATCTTTGAGGAGACACAAAGAAGGTCGAGGAACTGTTTTGTTCTTGAACTAGCAAACACGGTTTTGAGGAGCATTAAATGGCAGTAGATTTATATGCCAAAGTTGTAGCGTGTTATTTGGTGAATGTCCTCAACTCAATTGTCTCATGTTGACAAAGTTGAAACATCAGTTTGACTTGGAAACAGACATCATCCCATTCCTTGAGAAGTTGCATGTTTATCATATCTAAATAGAACGGTTAGTCTGTCTATTAAAGTTGGCAGGTTGTGTATTTTCTACAATAGTAGCACAGCATTTGTCCTGTTTGATTAGGGGTAAAGGGTTGGTGGGGTTGTCTTAAAGTGGCCTCTCCAAAGATTGTCACAGTTTGGCAAGCAGACAACAGGGGAGGGACCCAAATGCAGATGGACATGGGGAGCAGAGGGATTTTAAAACAAAACCTATAAGGCAGGTGATTCCAAAAGTATGTAACAGAAAATCCAAGAAAAACCCGAATGGGCAAAATGAAACTTAAGACGAGGGATACAAACAGGAAACAAAGCAGCCGAACCGACAACAAACAGACAAAAGACAGGACTAGAAATAACCAAGAAAATAATCACACAAGACACAGGTGGGCAAACAAGAGAGCAGGCTGACAGCTGATTGGTGGAAGAAACACAAGGTGAGAGAGCGAGGCTGACGAGGCAAATACAACACAGACGATCCACAGGAAAAAAGGAGGGAAAACCACAAAGACAGGAAGTCAAATAAACACAGGACACAAGAGGCAAGGAACTTCAAAACCAAACCAAAACCAAGATCAGGACAAAGATCCCATTTATCTTATTGTCTCGTCTAATTGCAAAACCACCATTACTACCGAAGTCTTGTTCCTTTGTGTTTTTTAAAGGTCAAAGGTTCAATTAAGGTTTTTGTAAATGCGCGAAAACAGACAACTGCGTCCCCAGTTCACCTGTCCAGGAGAGTTACCATGTTGCATGCATTCTTGTGGACTCATGCAGCCACTTCCCCAGTTGAACTGCAAGTTTGTGTCTTCCTGGCTCAGGGTTTCCATCAGTGTAGTGCAAGATAGAGCGTGTTTGACAATGAAAGTTATCAGTAACATTACAACAGTGCAATGTGTGTCTGTACAGATTATTTGTCAGGGTGAATAGATATTACATCTCCTCAAGACCGAAGTTTATAAGTTCCGTGTCGTTCTTGCCACCTGCTGATGTAAATAAAGGGGCTTAGCCCCGAAGTTAGCAACAACTCAGGTTCAGGTTCACTTAAGGTGGGCTGACTTTAAAACGGACTGACTTTTTAAGGTGGACCAGCTTTTCTCCTGAAAAGTTTCGCTCAGCTTTGTATTTTTAGTTTTTTAATATTTCTTGTAACCGTTTTACTGACAAAACTTATCCATGAAAATTCTCACTGTCGATTCGTTATTGACATCCCGAACACAAATATGAAAGCAATGACGAACTGTGAGTTTGTGTGGGTGGTGCTCTGCTGACAGTAGTTAGCTCAAATGAATAGTCCGGAGACAACACTGCTTCACTCTGAGGATGTTTTTCCAGACAGACCAATAAAAACGATAAGTGCTTCTAAAGAACTGCCCAAAGGTTGAATCATTATTTCCTCATATAAAGTATTAAAAAGGTATGTTCTGTTCTGTTTAATAGCTTGAGGACTGTGTGTTACGTGTGCAGGGCGCAGCATATTTAGTTCAGGCCTGTCACTCAAACACAAAGCCCTTCAGAGCCCCCAGCCTGTCTGCATGCTCCCACAATCCCCTGCAATACCACTACAGCTGCTGCCATAATAATAGCTTGACCTGACCTCTCACACACACACACACACACACACACACAGGTAATGATCTTGACATTCACAAACACAGACGCACAGTCACGAGAAAAAAAATAGATGGAAGGGACACACACACACACACA
>NW_022287370.1:0-2305 GCF_004355925.1 Anarrhichthys ocellatus | reverse complement strand
CCCCTGGTGGACACTAGAGAGAATGCAGCTTTAACACATGAAGCTTTTCAGTACGGGAGGTTTCCGCCTGCTAAAAACATTGTAGCTGTTAGAGATGTCTGGATAATCTTGACATAAAATGTTGATATTGTCTCATGCCTATAGCAGTTTAATGAGTGGGCATCTTTTTACAGGAAATCTGCTAAGAATTGAGCCAAAAAACAACTCTGACTCTGTCAAATCTTGCTTCCCTTCAAGCAGCCACGATCAACATTAATCCTGCAGGATTCTTCAGTTCACTCTGAGTCAGCATGCTGACTCAGAGTGAACTGAAGCTCCTTTAACTTTAGCTCCAGTTAAAGGCGAGTTCTCCGTGAGTCACGTCCTCCGCAGCATCGTCACTGAACCTCAGACAGTGCAGACATTGATTCTCAGTCTGTCTCCTGGACCCGGACTCTGAGTCCAAGGTGTTGCTGTGCTCTAATTGGCTGCTGTGGTTTTCCTGGCAGCACTCAGAGCTGCTGAGGTAAACACCTGGTTAGAGCTCTGTGGTCTCCTGTGAAGACCAGAAAAGAAGAAGAACTGCAGACTGAAGCTGCTTCTCAGCTCACAAACAGAGTAAGACATCACTGTGCAACATGTTGAATATAGTGAACACTATGTCAACAGGAAGTGATTTTGTTCTACAGTTTGTATGTATTTTAAACAAAGTGATGGTCAACAACACAATAATTGTACATTAAGATGATTACATCTTGATACAATCTGATCTCTGACAAGTATATCAAATATGAAAATGACCACCACACTGAGTTGTTTTGTGTAAATGTATAAAATATTGGATTTTTTTCTCACAGCCCGGTCACACCAGCATGTAAAATTCTATTCATTCTTCTATGAACATATAACCACCACTTATTCACATTATTCACTTGCGAGGGCAATGTAACTTCCTGTCAACCTTTTGCACCGTTGACATACAGCAAAAAGTCTGGACATCCAACAGCTGGACCACAAAGTACCGCACGGACTCAATACAAATATTTTAACAAAGACGGTAACCAGACGTGACACATTTCTGCATCCGACTGTCTGTAGTTCAAAACCAAAAGGTTTTCTGGTTTGTTTTAATATTTTTACAACAGTCAGTTACTTTACTTGAATATTAAGTTGTATGTTCTAACATAAACCAATGTTAAGCCAAGAACTCTGGATCAAAGAAGAGAAACTGTAGTTCCTGTATTTAACAGTTCATATCTTTCTTCTCACAACATGTTGAACTCAACATAGTGCATCTTTATTCTGGGTTAGATGGTGCTGGAGTCCCTCAGGGCGCTATTGTAGGTCCTCTTCTCTTTTGTGTTCATGCTTCCTTTACCGGCAGCAGCTTCGTCTTTATGGTCGAGTTGTTCTGTTTTTCATTTTATTGATTAACAGCTGCTGTGATCGTCCAACAAACTTCCATTTAACCTACAGAACTGGTTCCTTATTTTAGGAGTGAATAAACTGTTATTACTTTATAACCCATTGAAGGAAGCTACTATTTCCTCCACTTTATAGATTACTCATCACCGTTTACTGTATATAATCAAGTTTTTTTCCCTTAATTTGTATTTGAACTAAATAAAAGAGGAATAAAAATCATAGAACTTCTTCATGGATAAAACATCCGTGACTTCTCCACCTTTAATATCTGTTGTTGATCAGCAGAGACTCTCAGAGGGAGGAAGTGTCAGTGGTGTTCATCACATGATTTATGGCCATTTAGATTGAAAGTGCGACCCCCCCCCCCCCCCCCCTTCCTGCACACAGCACATACATGCACATGTGAACACACACACTCAGGGTGATTGCAGCGATGCGGTGGAGCGCTGAGGAGAGCTTGTCCTCGTCTCTCATGATCTCGGTGAGGAAGACGAGAGACGACTCCTCTGCAGTCAAAGTCCATTTCAAGATCTCAAGGGAAATGAGGCGAATCTGAATAAAACGAATAAACGATTCCAGATGAAGATGTGACGCAACGAAGCCTGCAGACGCTCACGCTCCCAGAATGCTGATGGTGAGGATTGAGGGATTTAGAATAAACAGGCCTGTTCACTATTATTACTTCTGTTATGTTTGTCTGTGATTTATGTTTGTCTGTGATTTATGTTTGTCTGTATGGATTTATGTATGTATGCAGGGGCGTCGTTGGGCCTATTTTAGGGGGGCTGAAGCCCCCCTCAAATGTTCTTCAGCCCCCCCAAATAATTTGGCATTATTGGCTTTAAAAAAAAATGAAGAAAAAAAATATATTTTTTTATTTTGGTGATGTCATTAAATTAAA
>NW_022287369.1:0-2306 GCF_004355925.1 Anarrhichthys ocellatus | reverse complement strand
GAAAAAAATGACAAGTGGAAATAATGATGTTTCAGAGAACTTTGTGTTTCTGCCAGATAATTGAGAAAAGTGAGTCTCCATGGTGTTGATTTGTCCTCATAAACATCTCTGCTTCATCACCCAGAGAGACATGCTGAAAGTAGAAGAAAAGGGATGAAGAGTGTGCAATTAACAGGATCTCTGAACCCCCCCCAACCTTTTCTCTGGTATTCTCTTTAATTCAGTCTCTGTCTCTTTTAAGGAGTCAGGGGGGAGAGAAGAGGGAGAAAGAGAGGAAGGCATTGTTAGGCTATGTTCACACAGATGTTGGGTAAACAGCTCAGTATCCATAGAATAGTATTCATATTTGACTAATCTACAAAGCACAATTTATGTCAGATGCCAAAGTTCAGTAACAATACTGGTGTAGCGTGTTTTTAATGTAGTGAGGTGGAGAAAAGGGAGACCACTACAACCAGGCAAGGGAGAAGTTTCCAACAGTGAAGTCGACTGAGCTATTACAATGTTCTCTAACTAGGCCACTGTGTGTTGACAATGGTTAAATGAGTGGTATTATTAAAAAGAATGACTTAATAGACAATGTTATGGAGTTTAGTTTATTTAATGTCCAATCATACATTTAAAAAATCTTTACATTGATCATGTTTGGAGCACAATGTTTAATCACTACTATGAGGTGAAAGAAGAAGAAGAAGAAACATCAAAGGTTGATTAACAAGCTTTACTACATTTTTACCTTTGGCAGTACTGGGCAAAAAAACCTAAGATCATCCAGTAAAGAAGCTGAACCCGCCACAACGCAATGTGACGACATCCAGTGGCCACTCCCTCAGCAAATCAAGTACGAACAAGAACACATTCCTTATGGATTACTTTGTATATGGAATGGTGTAAATTTAAAATGACTGTCGCCGTGAGAAGTTGCCAGACTTATAATATCATTGATCATAGTATTGCTATGCTGCATGGAAAATACTACTCAAACTGGACTGCTATTTTATTGTACTTGGAGCTGCATGTGCCCATCAACTTGCATTAATGCCATCAAATAGTCTAATCTAAATGCCCAGTAAATCTTCAGAAATGTTGTCAGTGTCTGTAGTTCCAATCGCTGTCACTTCTTCACCAATGAAGCCAGAAAAGTGCAAGGGGCCGTGTCCTTTAGAAAAATGATAAATACTTCGAAAATCAGTGGTATTACCATAAAGTTTACGGAGGCTGGAAAGTATTTTAGCTCCAGGCTTATGTAAGATTAAGATCTTATTAAGAGTGTTGTGGTTGAGGGGGCGTCACAGGGGTAGGGAGACCGCCATAAAACTTTAGGCCATTATTGTCACGCTTTAATGCAGAGGTTAGTATTCAACACATTTATTTTTATTCCGCCATAACTTGGAATTCAGTTACAGTTTCATATCACGGCAACGCAAGATGGGAGGAAAAAGATAGAGAGAAAGAAAAAAGGGGATGAAAAAGCAAAGGCCTTCAAGGCAAAGTAGTGATGGCGATAATGGCTGTAATTTTTTGCCACACACCCAGGGAACATCAGCAGCAGGAGCACGTCTGCAGGTCAGCCATGTCCAAGAGAACGGAGGGAGGACTCGGGAGAGGCAGAATGAAGAAAGGCTTGTGTAGCCTAGTGGGAAAAATTATGCCACTAAAGCCACTAGAGGGCACTGTACTCCAGAGAAAGCTAGTGGGAGGTGACGAGCGAAGTGGCTAACCTGTGGAGTGTTAGTTGTTTTCCGTGTGAGTAAATATGTTCTAAATGTTATTTCTGTACAAAATGATCGAAAGATGTACATTAATATGTGTGTATAGAAGTCAGGAAATGTATTGTTTGACGCTAATGCGCCGATGGTGATTTAATTGGTCCGATGTTTACAGATGTTATCAACATGTGCTGAGCGTTCAGGAGAGAACTAGAAGGCTAATAACGTTTAGCATTTTAAGACCATCCTACATACATTCTATGCATTCTGTTATCCGTCAAGATTATTTAATGTGTCTGTACTGTACCGAAAATAATGTTTATTTTCCTTTTGTAGTGCTGTATGGCAGAGGTCTCCAACCTGTTTTGCACCACGCACCGGTTTCATGTAAGACAATATTTTCACGGACCGGCCTTCAAGGTGTGGCGGAAAAACACGACGAAATAAAATGATACGATCGGCATGAAAACAAATATAAAATGCATAAAGAATACAACTCACAATAACGCTGAATCAGTGGAGCCCTGAGCTTGTTTCTCTGCAATGAGATGGTCCCATCTGGGGGTAATGGGAGACAATGACACCCGAAGTCTGTTC